>NW_009190082.1:47010-47652 GCF_000690835.1 Fulmarus glacialis
AAACATTGGTATCCAAGCCCAATGAAAGACAAACCCAACTCATTTATACATTTTCATTTCAGACACCCTCCAGTTCCTCTCCCTGCCCTTCTCAAAATGATACTCTTCATGGACTCGGTAACAGCCACAAATCACCTTTTTTCTGGCTTTCTTACAGCCATGATAAATTAAAAAAAAAAAAGAAGTTTATCTGTGGAATCCACTCAAAAAGAAAAACATGAGTGGGAAGGCTTCACTTTATACTTTTCACTTTAATAAAAAATGTAACTGTAAGTCTTATGTTACCTTATGTCCCAATTTGAGCACACACCCCAACAACCTCTCTCGGTAAGGTAAGTATTACTACCAAAAAAGCGCAGGTTGACAATTTCTCCTCTGAAACTCACAATGGGAAAAAAAGCTTCTTGTTTCAGATATCTTGTATTTCACCACTGCATGCTATAGACCTTTACAGCCAAGGCCCTCCCGTGAAACAAACTGAAACATTATTCCCACATGGGGATCTTGTTTTCACTCTGAAAAAAACTTCCCAGATTTACCAAGAAATCCCACCAGAGCTTAACACAATGTGTGCCTGGAATAACAGCACATCATTTCTGCAATGAAAATAAATGAAACCATGCATTCCTACTCTGCAGGGGA
>NW_009190082.1:47676-59816 GCF_000690835.1 Fulmarus glacialis
TAGACTCACAATACCTACTGGACAGCAGGTATTTAATTGCTGGTATGTTCTTGAGTTTACGTATATAAATCAAGCATTGGGAAAGGAAGACTGTAATCCAGCTGACTATTGCCAGACTTCACTGCTGATGGCTTAATCCAATCAGCACCTCTCAGTAAAATTCATTTTGTTAAGCAATTTTTTAATATTTAAACCAGCTACTATTAAATGTACTTATATATATACACACACACACACACTTATTATATATCCCAACAGACAATGCAACAGACAATGCAAATAAACGGCATTCCATAGCAATCACTGCCTAAGAAATGAAGAAGTGATTATTTGCCAAAGGGAACATGCTCAGGGGAAATTCTTAACTTCCTTACTTCTAATGAGGTTTTTCAGGCAGTAGGAAAAGACAAATGGTTTTCCGACTTCTATCATAAGTTATTTTGGAATGGTACATGATTCTCTCTCATTTTAATGGGAATTACTGATTAATTACACACACTCTTAAGATCATATACATCTGAAAGACATCATTACCGAAACAGAAATTTCATTTCATTTGAAAGTCATTTGTTACCTCTAATAAGTCTGAAAAATGTAGACGTTAAGCTGCTGAAGGCCTTTGTACTAAGTTGTTTTTTTTTTTTTTCCAAAGGAGCCTGGACTAGTTACACTATTTTTTAAAAGTTTTCTTCCATTCTACTTGAGCATAACTCTGACTTTTTTGGCTCTCTGACCCAACAGCTAGAGCTGGAGTCTATGTTTTTGCCTCTGCGAAAGCTTTTGCTGAAATCCATTGGTAATCCTGTGAGTGCAGTCTGCAGGTTCAGGCCCTTCGAAGCTTCAGAGTGCTCAAGACAGAACTCTTGGCATTGCAAAGACTGATACACCTGATTAACTTAGCCACTCTACACAATGCTGGCCGCAAAACCAATTCAGAAAGTATAGCTATGCAGATTGCCTCAATGAAATACGAATTATGACTTCTAACAACAGCAGTTCCATTTTTATTAGGGCACTATAAAAAGTGAGAGAACTACTTTTCTGCATTGTCATTTTATTTGATGTCACATGTTATATATTTGCAGTGAATGCTCAAGACATCACGGGAGGCAAAAGAGGCATCAAGTGACAACTCCTTGTGTAAAGGCTTGGTCTGTGAAGTGGTAGCAGTCAAAGATACGCTTCCAGTCCTTTTGAAAAATGTGGATGTTACAAAGCTACAGGAACATTACCATCTGCAAAAGACAGCACTGCTACTTAAGAACAAGGGACGGCCAGTCATGTGACGTCTCTTTCTAAGGACACAGAAGAATACTAAGGAGCACAACAGCCATAGTCCAAAACATCTGCTATATTTTCCTACTATTAAAATGTCAGTATATCCTGTCTCCAAGCCCACAGTATGACAACACCTTCATTACAGATCTCCCTTCACAGGACTCATTCTTTTATAAGAAAATCCTTCCGGAGTGAAATTCAGAAACTAGATCTAGGCTGGAAAGGCAACGATAAACAAATTTTACTTTGTGCATTATAAGAAAATTTTAAAAAGTAAAAGGAGTTTTGAATTCCATTGCCCCTACTTTCATCACAGTGCACTTTACAGTATTAGGCCCATGACAAAATGTTGTTAAATGCCTTCTGTCATCTGGTGATGTTCCCCTGTCTTTTAAAGCTGAAGGTTCTCAGTGCAACAATGAAACTCCAGTTGCATTACTCCCTTTCTGTTTGAAATAAAAAGCAAGTCAGCTACAGAAAGATCCGTGGCATCCACTAGAAATTGTTGCACGGTTAACATTCTCTTTCCCCCAAAAAGTTCCCCCATGTTCCCTACAGTGTAAATCAGAAAAGCATTTCTTGCCTTCATCCTTCCTCCTGTTCCTACCTTCAGAACAGGAATGAGAAACTATTTAAATAGCACACCCCACAGCAACTTCCTACAGTAATATTTACCTTTGCATATGTATGTAATATTCTCCCATGACTGATTTATTGTGCATTCTGAAAAATTCCTGTCTCCATTAAAATAATATCCTTCTTTACACTGATAGTACACTCTGCTCCACAGAGTGGTAGAGTTGTGCCAGATCATTTCTGTGTGGGGAATCAAGAAAGGTTTGCCACAGTCTATTTCTGAAACAGAAAAAACACGATAACAAAATGTGAAAATGAAAGCAGGCAAGGCATATCAAAGCGTTTAAGGAAGAGAGATGAATTGTCCCAGCAAGTAGCACTTCACTTTTTTCCACTTCCTAGGGATTTCTAGAAGTCAGGCCAGCCATTCAGAACCCAGAATTTTGTGACTGGAGACTTTCTAGCAGGGTGGGGCACTTATCCTTCAAGACGAACCATAAAATAACAGTGTCCTGTTTAGAAATGGAGAACAAGGATCCCTAAGCCAATTTTTACAAGTGGATCTATCTTCCCACAACACTCTCTTAACCCCCACATGCTATTTATTCCTTTATTTTACCTATCATTAGTAACAATAGATCTGAAAAATGACACATGGTCCAAGGAGGGACATGGAAGAACAGCATCAAGAAGGTAATGTTCCTTTGCCAGTGGATTTAATTCAAGCTTTGAAAAAAGGAGAAGCTGCTACAGACAAGCTGGAAGAGCACTTCTGGAAGAAAATTTTATGGATTATTCAGACCACTTTAGAGATAATTAGAATGCTGGGGTAATGCACTCATAAATTAATTCATTTACTCAGTTGTTTTCAGGGTCTTCATAATAAAATTAGGGAACAAAAAAGAATAAAGAGTGAACATCAAATCAATGGAAGAATATTATTTAGG
Organism: Fulmarus glacialis; assembly: GCF_000690835.1. Classification (NCBI taxonomy): domain Eukaryota; kingdom Metazoa; phylum Chordata; class Aves; order Procellariiformes; family Procellariidae; genus Fulmarus; species Fulmarus glacialis. The sequence continues at coordinate 50,478 of NW_009190082.1, forward strand.
GTTAAAATTCCCTTTCAAATCCACAATGAACATTACACCCCAATAAAAGATTCTGCATCACTAAATTTATAAGTAAACAATGTAAAAATTAAGATCTTACCTTCACTAAGGCTTATATGCAGAGAACAAGTGCTTTTAAAACTGTTTAATAAATAATCTTAAGCAATTCTGAAATTCTACTCAAAAAGAGGAAAACAAAGAAGTAAAAAACAAAGTGTATAGAATCATGATCTGTACAACCTTTAAAGGAAAAGTTAAACATATGTATTGCAATGGGCAATACATCCACCATCATGACTACCTTCCTTTTCATATCCCAATGTGTATGCATGTATGTATCTATTATAAATCATCAGAACAAGCTTTAGAATAACTAATGCACAGGCAAAGAATATGCTTAACTTATAGAAGGACAGTATGCGATGAGATACAAAAATTACTGCTGCTTAACTCCAGCTATCTGCCCACGGCCATCCTGTAATCAGATTGAAAAGCAGAAATGCAAAACTATGTTCCTCTGTAATATAGCAAACCTTCTATTTAGATTGGTGACCCAGAATAAGAGTATTAAAGAAGATTCTAAAAGTAGAGAGTTGTTGTAACATAGACATGGCACATTCAAAATAATGACTACATTTGATTGCAATGAACAGAAGATTCCACCCTGCTGGATCAAGGTGAAAATATACTAATCATCCAGTGAATGGAAAACTGAAGTTGTTCCAATGTAAAAACTGACTAAAGACTGTAATTATCCTGAGGTCACATTAACTAATAATATGAGCTCAGAGTAACAGTACACTAGAAATGTTGTTGGCAAAATACTTTTGTTTAAATGTACCTTTGTGTTTCTTCTTACCAAGGAACTTGTTAGGCTATGTTCTGCCAAATCATAGTAACAAAAGGGATTTATGACTCTTGTCAAATAACAATAGCATGCTTGAGCAATCATAGTTTGCAATAGGAAACTGTCCAAATATGGGAATTTTAAGGGGACGCTAACTGCTAATAGTGGTTCAATTTCTGAGTAGTGGCTTCAACCACAGAGTAGATATTGAGCTAGAAAAATGGCAGCAATTTAGGCTGAATTCTCATCTCATGGAAATCCCAATGCCTGACATGCATTGGAATTTTGTCCTTAGAACATTAACTTTTAATGATTAATTGCAATGTCATTAGCCACACAGATAAAAAAACCCTGTTTTATATATGGCTTTTGTTTTGTGACTGAACTTCATATGCCAGAAGAATGTATAAACTGAATGCCCAAAGAGGATGTCTCTATTTGATGACTGCTATTTATTACGGTGGCTGAAACAGTATCTATGCTAAATAAATCTGAAGGCAGATTTCATTTACCTTTGCACACCAAATCAGTACCATCCCACTGTCCTTTGGCATTGCAGACTGCAGTCTGATTGCCGCTTGCAATAAAGTAACCATGAACACAATTGTAAGTAACTTCACTTCCGTATGTGGTCCCACTTACAGATGCTGGATGTGCATTCAAAACAGAAGGTGGAACCCCACAATCCACACCTAGGGAGAGGAAGAAAGAGGAAGATAAACTTGTTAGTCAAGCAGCAGAAGTAATGACGGTTGCACTCCCATGAATATTTCTTTCATCGTTATCAACTAATCCTCTTCTCCTGTGGTAATCCAACAGGCCCTCATGTCCTCTGCGACATCCCCACCGTGACTGGGAGTGCTGTAGCCACTCCAGAGCTGCTTCCAAATAAAATGACTTCTCTCTGCCTTTCTCTCAGTATGGCATGCTAAATCTGTGACTCCTTCCTCAGCCTAGCTGCTAGTATTCAGAAAATGTCCTGTTTTTTTTTTTTAATCTTTAAGATTCTCCTGCTTTTACAAACGCGAGTACAGGTGGCAAGCTGGTTCTATACCATTTGCAGTGAGCAACAGTCCGAGGGAGGCAGATGAGCAGAAACTGCCTTTAGGAAGCAAAATCTTGAAAAGTGCACAAGGACCAGAGAAATGCAAAACCATAGAAGAGGTTACCACATACAATACAAAAGCTTCCTGTTAAAGTAAAATGCTTTATAATAGTTGCTCTATTCACAAACACGCCAAGCTGTCATTTACAAATGCATAAAACAAAGAGGTCAAGTAGCACAAAAACCAGGTTGTTCAATATGACGTGCATTTTCTAAGGTAAGCAACCACCTAAAACACTTTCATGTTAGCATGACACAACACTCACATTCAACAGTTTAACTACGCTTCTTCACGTACATCACATCTTCCCATTACACCATCTGACCTTTCATCTCAAGAAAATTCTTTTATTAATATTCAAGGGAAGCTATACTCTTCAAAGACACATTACATCCATATACTTATATTTAAATAAAAAAAAGGGGATCTGCTCCACTTACAGTTAGGTCACACCAAGTGACCAAGTGACCATTTTACCAAGTTTGACCTACCTTCAATGGCCAGTTTCATCATGACTATATAAAATAAACTCCTAAATTACCACAGGAAGGAAGACAAAAGACAAACTTACTGATTTTCTCAAAAAAGAAGACATTACACCTGGCCAAGAGAAATTCTTAAATTAGTGACAAAGAGTTATCACGGAAACTCTCAGAGTTTAAAGAATTATTTAAAGGTGCCTTTACTAATATTAAAAAAAAAATCAGACTTGCTGGTTTTACAAAAAGAGAAGTCATAACTGAAATCCAGGAAAAAAGCTTGCAATACAAAGGGGAAATAAGCTTGTCATTTCAGACTCGTGGGCTGTTTCTTGGTGTTTGATGTATTTTATTTCAATTAAACATGAGAGATGTGCTCAGAAACTCCAACCTGACCTACTGTTTGATTGTAGAAATTTTAAAAAATCACATGAAAAAGCAATCACTGAAAAATATTAATAAAAAACAAATGTACCAACAACTCACAAGGACTGCATTCCACAAGTTTTTTTTAGGGACCTCTTGAGATTTTGGGCACTTCCTTTTTGTTTTCAAATTCATTGTCCTTTATTTATTTTGGGGGAATAATGTTATTTCAATTGTTTTATTTTTGATGCCAATAATTTAGCATTAAATCGTTTTATCTTTTCTTTCTTACGAATTTTCTAGTGATACTTAATATTTCACTTTTCCCAACCACACTGATTTAGCATCCTTATTCCAATTTATTCACCTCCCATAGACACACATAAAAACATTATATTTCTATCCACTCTCAAAGTAAAAAAAAAAAAAAAGAAAACAGGGAAGAATTAGAAACCAAGAGGTTTGTATTCTGAGAGAAGAAACTCTCCTCACTAAGTGATAATTTTCAGGATGACAATTCTCCTGTGGAATTGTTATACACAGTGTAGCTTCTGTTAGCTAGCACTTCAAGTTTAGCTAACATTTAACCAATATACAGACTTTCTAACTACTCACGGGAACACAAAATCCTGCACTTGTAAGCAGTAATATTTCCACAGAATGGGTGAGCAGGAGTTTTAAAGATGCTCACAGGAAACTTCACACTTCAGAGATGTGAAAGAGTTTGCTCATGCACAAATGCTCTTAAAATAATGAAGATTATCCAGAGATGAGGGGTGGTATGATGCCTCTCTTTTGCATCTACAGTCAACCTTAGGAAAAAACTTGTCATTTCAGACTCGTGGGCTGTTTCTTGGTGTTTGATGTATTTTATTTCAATTAAACATGAGAGATGTGCTCAGAAACTCCAACCTGACCTGTCAGAAAGCTGTCAGAAAAATTGTTCTTTTCAGGAGAGGTCACTGATGCCTTCCAACTCAGTGGCCTTTCCCATGAAATGCTACAGAAATCTAGTTGTTTCCTAGGCTTTGGTTCACAGGCACAAGGACACGCTGCAGAGTCTGTAAAAATGCAAGGACCAGCATCAAAAATGTCGTAACACTAACAAGAAGAGGTGGCAAAATCTTATAACCCGTCCTTTTCTTCTCTTTTTGCTAACAGCCAGATCTTGAAAAATTATCCTTCAGATTGAGGAAACACTCTACTGTCTTTTACACACACACTTCCCCATGCATAAACCCCCTTAATAAAGAATTTAAGAAAGATTTAAGACTCTCTTTACCTTTACAGCTTAAAGTGGGAGGTTCCCAAGTTTCGTTTGCAGTGCAATATGAGAACTTTCCCTCGTTGCTGTAAAACCCTTCTTTACATTCATAATGAACCGCACTTCCTGGTAGCAAGCTGTAGTTCCCCACAATGTAGCCATGCTTCATTTCAGGAGGGGAACCACATCCAATTTCTGCAAAGAGATTGGGCTAAAAGATCTCACAGTACAAAAATCATAACACATGACCTTTAAGATGAGCTGAACTGGATGGTCACATCACAAAATACACTCAATCTGATGAATCTGAGGGATTGCCAAAGGGGTAGAAGATTAGAGTTGAAGAGTTGTACTGGCCACCACTGGAAGAACACAGTGATCCAGGTATTGAGCTACATCTTTACTAACATATAGCTGGAGCCATTCACAACACCAAAGAGGAGATACTGCAATGTGATGGTGCTTTGTGTGTGCCAGTCTCGTTACAGTGATGGCTGAACGATCCTTCAACACCAGAGCAAAATTTCAGGCCCCAGTGCGCAGCTTATTTTCCTGTGCCTGGGAAAGGTGAAGCACTGCAGACAGGCTGAAGTGAAATGGTCTGCCCCTCAATTCCTCCACCTCACTGAACCAGCCTGCATACAAAAGCTACACTCCTTCAGCACAGCTGCTTGACAGGGTTTCCTTGTCTGACTCCACAAGTGACAGTCAGTACAGACACGCCACTTCACCACAGCATGTGGAGGGGGAATTTGGTGAGATAAGCAGGGTTATCAGCAATTCTGCCAAAATGAAGCAGAGCACTCCAGTTGGAAACACCGGACGAATTACAGGCAGTGAGCTTTACTGACTGTTCTTGCAATAACTCAGAAATGAGAGCTTGATATAATCAAGGCAGTTCCTTCCACCTGGGATGCCTGGGTTTATTACATACTCTGACAGCTACAGCTTATGCTGCTAGCACTTTACACCTTTGAAAACCTACACCAGAGAGGAAAGGAGGAACGGTTTCAAATTGAATTTTTTTTTATGGCAAGATAAACAGAACAGTTTATTTATGCAGGTGGCACAGTATGTAACAAATAGCTACACTACGATTTTATTATTCCTCTCCCCTAGCTTTGTTTCATTCATCTGACCTCTCTTACCAGCTATTTATCCTCTCTTCCCTTCCCCTTCACGCAGTGTGATCATATAAGCAAGTGGATTATACCATACCTCCTTCCTATTCAGAAACTAACTACACCACCTTCATGGCATTATTAAGCTTCTCTGACCCTGCACACCTGAACCACTGCTGAGAGCATGCAGAAATCATATCCAGTGTCAACTCTACCATCCAGACATCATTGGAACAAACCGAACCCAAGAAGAAAAAAATTATACAGCAGGCAAAGTCCACAGAGAGGGCTTCTGCCCTGCAGACTTAAAAGCACAGGTCGGAGCAGGTACTACTGTATTCGGTAAGATCTGATTTTATCTGCTAGCAAAAACAGCATTCAAAGACTCTCACCTTTGCATGAAACTATGTTCTCATCTGGATGAAAAGAATGCTCTCCATTTTCTAATTTATAACCATCATTGCAGTAACACTTGTAGCTTCCTTCAGTATTCACGCATCTTGCATTGCGACCACACAGCCCAGACTCCTCGCATTCATCTATATCTAAAAATTCAGAGAAAAATATATGCACTTGGTAATATGGGTTTTTTTAATTAATTAAAGTAGGACCCAAGCTTAAAACAAGTACAGCATTCCATGAATGGTTCTATGTAGATTCTGATGCCTCGTCTGGAAAACAAAGAGGCTTCTCATTGCCTGGTGTTCAAGCATCCGGAAGGAGGAGACTCCCAATTTTGTAGGTAGCTATCTTTTAAAGCGTTTCGAGACAGATCGTTTCCAATGTTATCTCCTGCTACAACAACGCCAGAAAAATCCCATATCTGCAAATATCTTAATCAGTTACAACAGTTCATTACTGTAACAAGGAACTCGCTAATTTTCTACACTAAACACAAATATGACATTCTGGGGGAAAGATAAGTATAATCTTATTTTCTTAAATCTAGTTTCTTTTTCTGGAAAGGTTATCGCTTGAATGTGACTATGAAGCAGTAATTTGTGGCACAGCAAAGAATGCAAAATGGAACTAATTCATAGCTGTTAGAACCTAGATGTCAAGTAAGTGTTTGCATCCACAGCAGAAAGTGCTCTGATAGAGTTTTAGAAAGTAAGTTCTAAAGTGACAGAAAAAAAAGATTTGTGCAGTAGAAAATTAAGTTCTGGATTCCTGGTGGTCAAGGTTCTTTGTGATGTCTACCTGTACAGTTCGTGCCATCATTGGGAATAAATGTCTTGTTGTTGTTGGAGGCTCGGTATCCATCCAGGCAAACACAGTAAAAACTTCCATGTGTATTATGACACACTGTATGATTTCCACAAATCTTGCTGGCTCCAATCTGGCATTCATCTTTATCTGTTAGCACATTTAAAACACATCAGAGAGAGATTAAGAAAAGTAGAGCATCCTCCCCTCCTCACTCATTCTTGTGTAACCAGACTTCCCTTACTGTTTTTCTTTCTAAGTTATTTGCGATGTAAACACTGCTAGTAAGCTGGAGAGTTTAGACCAACAGAGGTGGTTGTCCCTGGATGAAACTGTGAATAAAGTTTCATGACACAGCTTGAGTTGATCTAAGAGCTGCTGAAACCAGAGGGCCCTGCTCTCCGCTTCTGCTTTTCCTTATGGCATGAACTGGCTGCAGCACTTTGTGGAGCTTGAGCTGATCCTACCCAACTCACTCCACTGGCAGAGAATTAACAGGGCAACATATGCAGCTCATCTTCTCCCACAATAATGAGATAACTGAACTCTGTGCAGGGTCCAGCGGGTGCCAGTGCTTGTGAAGGAAGGGGAAGAGATGGAGTGGAAGAAATCAGAGGTAGAGGATCTTCCCATTAAGCAGTGGTAAGCGGTTACATACACTCAGACACAGCATTTGACATCATCCTTTGATTCATGTCTCATGCATGAGATAGTATTAAAAGGACATTATCAGCTATAGTAATAAAACAAAGCTGAATAACACTTTTCATGTACAGCCATTTGCACTTAAGAAATCTCTGTATATATGCACAGAGTTATTAAGACCAGACCCCCAACTTATGAAATTAATTTTTAGTTACCCAGTAATTTGAGATAACTGGAAAAATCAGCAAAAAAGTGCTAATTTTAATTGCCAGTTTTATTGCCTAGTTTTCAGTTCAACGGCGCATAGGTTGAAGAGAATAATAAAAGTGAAGCCCACCATATTTAATTCCTTTTTGCTGAAGCTAAGATAAAAAATATTAAATAAATCATTCCAATATATTTTATTTTAAAAATAAATATTTGATAAAACCCTACACTTTCTAAGACAAAACTAATTTAAATCCTTCATTATATAGCAGAAACTGAATAAAATAGTTAAGCAACTAACTACAAAACAATACTTACATCAAGTACAAGTAAAGCACAGCTCATGGCTAGCCATTAAAAAAAAAAAAGGGGGAAAACAATCCACACATATTCTACGTTTTGGAAATTCTGGCAGGAAATGACAAAGCTTTTACCATGTTTTGAATAAGTCAGTAATATTACTTGAGAAAGAACATTTTAGGAATGTACACATTTTCTTGCCATTTTACAAGCAGGCAGCCTACCTTGACAATGAGTTCTTCCATTGCCTACAAATCCATAGTTACAGATGCAGACACTTTTTCCTTCAATTTGATGACACGTAGCATGAATGTGGCAAGTTGCACAGACATCTGAAACTGATCTGTTCACAATTGCTTTAAGAACAAAAAGATGCAATTACTTTTTTCTTTTTTTAAAAAGGACCATAAAGATGGTCTGGTATGGGTAACTGGCACAGAATTTAAAGTGGAGATAAAATCCGGATTAAAACACATAGAATAAAATCCCACCTCTTCCTATCTCATTTTCAAACTTGCAGGAAAACCACAGCCATAGTATTCAGAGACCAAAGAAAAAAAATAAACAGAAAGGATTAAACAAAGTAACTACACTGAACAGTTTTCTCCATCCATCTACTCTCTGACAACAAACAAAACAGCTTTTCAGCAGTTAGGTTACAAGACATATAATAAATAGCTCTATTCAACATTACTAATCTTTTCTCCATATTCATTTTCTTTCCCTTTTGTCTTGATTACTGTTTCCTCTTTTATTCTATTATTTTGTTTCTATTATTTACAGATAGACATTTGGGCTATTTATCAATCTATTTGTATCTTCTATCATCAACATGTATATGGTATGTTATTCATAAAAACGATGTTGAGAATGCTGCCAGCAGGAAAATGACTTATAGTAAAGTCATTTTAGAAATTAATTTATATCAGAAGTAGTTTAGCAGCATATGACACACAACCTAATTTGCTGTAATTTGATAGGGCTATAAATATACATGAAACTAAAACAAAATATGAACTTATTCCCTTATTTGTATTCATACTTTTAGTGCATTACATGCATTTCTCTCTGGTTTTTGTAAGCTCTTTTTGTTATCTTCACACATGCACTGGCTTTCCAAATGATAAACCTCAGAATGGATGACTTGAATGTAGACAAAGCATGTATATGTTTGCACCCTTTTTACATTTTTAAAGAAATAACCAATACCGCACAAGCTGATGTTGTCTCATGATGCTGGACACAGCAGTATGGAATTTTTTGCTCTTCTAAGACAGCTAAGATGACTGATAAGGATGGTGTGGTTCTTACAAAATATAATCTTATGGCATATACAGCAGCTGTGACAAAATTTTGTGTGCCTTTACGTCACGTCTAAATACATAACTGTAACGGGAAGGACAAGGCAGCTGAACACTTCAGCCAATTTTTTTTATGCACCAAATTTATCAGTGTGATAAAACTGCCCTTCCACACGCACAGTGTTTCAGTTTTACTCACAGTGCCTTTCTGAGTGCCTTAAGACTTGCTGGAAGCATCATAGATTCCTACTCCTAGTTCTCAATGCTTTTACATACTTTTTTGTGTGTGTTCATAATAAGAACTGAAAACAAAAACTGTCAGCAAGCAATGGCAGCCAATGTAGATCAGCAAATTAAATTTAAAAACAGCCACGGTACAAACTTTCTCATGATCCCTCAATCTTCTGATAAGACATGGGAGTGTCCTCCTCAGATTGCTGCTCCGGGAGATAAAAAACGGTTTTTCCCCCCCTTTACCCCCCCCCACCTTACTATAG
>NW_009190083.1:0-242 GCF_000690835.1 Fulmarus glacialis
GCTCCGTATCGTGAGGGTCGGGCGGTCCCCTCCTCCCTGCCTCAGTTTCCCCTCAAAAAATGAGCCTGGAGGGGTCCAACCCATGGCTCTTTTTCGGGCTGGGGTGGCCGTATGGGTGCTAAGTCCCTGGTGGGACCAGGACCCCCTTTTGCTGCCCACCCGCCTACGGAGAGCTCGGGCTCTGATTTAAACCGAGGGGTAGCGAGCGAGTGCGATGAGGATGAGGAAGGCTCATCGCCCCA
>NW_009190083.1:482-694 GCF_000690835.1 Fulmarus glacialis
GGTGCTCTGCATAGAGACCTCGCTCCCGAATCCTGCCACCCCTAAGGCTTTTGGGAACGCGCTTTCGGAGGCACCGGTCTAGTTTCTCCCGGGATCCCGGCCGCGGCCTGGTTTATATTACAGACGGAGCTCTTTGGGGACCTCTTCTATACATTCCACTGGGGTCCCTTATACACTTTACCTTTAAACACCCCCGAAATGAGGTTTGCTGG
>NW_009190084.1:0-16481 GCF_000690835.1 Fulmarus glacialis
GCCGCCAACTTGTACTTGAACTTTTTCTTAGAATAGTTTTTATCACACTCACAGATGGTATGAATGATTTCCTCTTTATCCTGCACCATGACCACTTAGAGTGAATCTGAATGGAAGACAAAATGATGAATTGTAATGTGAGGAGGTAAGTAATCCCAGTAAATGCTCCCTGCTTTAACATGTTTAGTTTGCCTGTAGGAAAACTACCTACTACTCCTAATAGATGCAAATTCTTCAGCAGAAGTCACTGCTAAACTGTCCACTGCCACCTTCTTTTCATATTTAAATCTCAGAGAATATTACAAAGAGAGTAAGCCTTGTTGTTGCCATTTTCCAGGAAGAGAACACAAAGCATAGGGCTATGAAATGACAAATGTAAAGTTATGAGGAGAAGAAGGAACCACCAAAAAAGAGGGCTTTGAATCTCAGTTCAACATCAGTAGAGGAATATTTAGCCTTGTGAAAAGAGGCTACATCCAGGCTACATGTCACAACATGCTGACTATAATTCCTCATATTCCAGCACCAGACCTGAGAATGACATGCTTTGCAGGAATAATGTCACAGTTGACAAACAAAACTCTTACGTGTCACAAATAATTTAATTGTTAGAAGCTGCACAGAGCCCCACTGCTCATGGGCTAGAGAAGTTTCATGGCTTTGCAGTGAAGATGGGGAAAAAGCACTGGCAGATTGGAACCCTCAGCTCACCTGTACTAAGCAGGTGGCACATTGATGCCTGATTGAAAGGCCAAACCCTCCTTTTTTCTCCCAAGGAAGATCGTTAAAATATTCAGCTGGAGTTGAAAGATGTATTAATTTTTTTTTTTATTGAAACAATAGCATCAATTTTCCTGCTCTTGAAAGTTTATAGAGGTGATGTAGAGTTACATGCCCATAGGCATTTTCTTGCCCTTTCAAACACCAAACATACTTTAACATACCTCATGTCTACATGTAAAGGTATCTGAGTTTTCTGTTGAGTCCATGGGCTGAACTCTGCCCCTTTGGAAAAACAGGACCAGTTCTCGAGATAAGAAACCACACAATGCACATGATCCAGTACGCTAAGGCGCTAAGCTACCAAGCACTACCAAAACACAAATTAACACATGATAATCATAACATCATTCTAGTGAAAACTCCTATTAATTTATATTTATCCCATTAAATTCACTATTAATTAACTGGATAAGGCTTTATGGGACATATATGTCTTAATCATCTTTCATGACAACTGAAAGGAGTCAATGAGCTTTTCAAACCTCCACCACAGACATTAAGAGAAGACATGCCAAGCTCAAAGTCCAAACAGAAGATCCAGGAATGAAAGAACCTCAAACACTTTGATTTATATTTTTGACTATTGTTTGAGATTCCCAAGCTTCATGACATTGGAGAAGAAATTCGTGTTTTCATAGAACAAAAAGGATCCATGGACAGCTTTCCATGGAGGCTGGCAGACTGATATGTAACACATACATTTACATTTCATGGCAGTTGAAAGCACATTCATCTAAGTCATTTCTGTTATATTCTCTGACAGCTTTTGAAAATTGCCAGGCTAGGTTTTTGCGTTTGATCTTTCGACTTTATTGCAGGTTGTATAAACAGGAAGCAATGAATAGTTTCAGCATTAATTAAGATAATTCTAAACAAACACGCTGTCACAGCGCTGTCAGTTCCCTGTGGTGGACATGTTCATGGACATGTGTTAAGATCACAGTGCAAATCCACTTCCAGTGGAAATGGTGTTCCTCAATTCAACTGCAGCTCTGGCTATACTAGTTACCCAAACTACTAGTAACATCCATACCGGGCACTTAAATACTATACAGTGTGGTCCATATAGATTAATAGTTATTACATTATCTGGGATGGTGGGAAGAGGGGTTTAGCCATGTGGATGCTGTGCAGCTTGCCTTTAGGACCAGAGAACAAGTCTTGACCTGCTTTATTTAACAGTAGCTTTTGTTCTGCTACCAATCACCACAGGACGCACCACGTAAAACAGATGGGCGGAAGCCAAACCATCCTGAGTTTCAGGAGTTCTCTGGCCCTTCTTAGACCCTTCTTGGGTTTATCACTGTGTATTAAATAATTAACAGGAAAGGGATATCAGGTTGGGATGGAAATTGGTGGCCATTAGGCCAATGATATAAGGAGCCGGATTTATTAAGAAGAGATGCATTTTTAAACTTCCTTGAAGAAGAAAGTTGCATAGGCACTCTGGTGATTGATCTCCCAAATAAAAATGGATAAATTGCGTATCAAAAGACCAGGGGAGGCAGCCTCCATTACATTTCTGTGCAGAGGCTGCAAACACTTCTCTAATCATTAATTCCTTCCATTGTTTCAGACCAAAAATATGTTCAATATTTCAACTTTGAAGCTGGTGGGAAGTTTCCCACTGCATTCAATGAGCTTTTGATTAGACTATTCTTTTAGCTCTTCAGGTCCTGTACATTTACTATGACTGCAAGTATGTAACATTGGTTTCTCGACATTTCTCTGGAGGAGAAACTTTCCTTTCCTGGCATTAATTCTAAATGTTAGTCTGAGGGCTCCACATGCCCTCCCCCACTAGGGCTTTACAAATTAGTTGAACATGATTATATCAATAATTTCCATGGCATAGTTCTCAACAGCGTTCTGCAGGGAGACTTCATAAGTGATCGCCTTCCAAGAAAACCAAGAGGCCTTCCAATCTAAACAGATGACTGGAAGAGAGCTCCACTTATGCTCCCGGGTGCTTCCCGAAAGGATTTGGGTGGACAGGAAGAGACAGAGTGCATTTTCACCTAGCCGTAAATCCTGTGCAGACAGGATTCTTCTTTCGTACCCCTTGCAATGGGTGGGCTGGAAAGACACAAAGGACTGTCTTGTGAGCAAGAGACTGCAGAGATGCTCAGACCATCCAGGTTTGCACTCACATTTCCTCTGTGATTAGGGGCAGTTCACTAAGGGTGTATATATCTCATTGTACACGGTGTTGTACACAGTTAGACCCAGAAGATGAGTAATGCCATTTCATGCAATGCTTTTCTCCAGTGAGGCAAAGGTGATACTTCAGCCTCCTCTCAGAATGGAAACTCAAAAGCAGGGAGCTTTTTCTAAGCAGTTTCTATTGTCTGTTTTCTCCTCCTCTCAACCTGCTGAGCTACAAGTGTGGAACACGCTGTGCAACCCGGTCACAGTAAAAAGAGCGTGAAAACATTGTCCGGAAGGAAATATTTGTTTTTCATTTCCTTACTACAAATAACTTTATAGCTATAGATTCATGGTACTTAATTTAATGATAAAAAAAGATGCAGCACGTAATCTGTGGAAATGTCTGCATAGTGTGTTACCCAAGAGACACAGAAAAGGTAATGCCCACACTCTGAGCCAACCAGAAGCCTTCTAAACCTGGTTACCACAGCATTGGGCCTACTTAATGCACTGCACCTTTTAGGAGAACAAACTAGCTGAGGTTCAGCACTGAGATAATTGCATGCATCCAGTCTCTGGTTGCTCTACTCAGAGCACTGGCAAAACAAGTCTGCCTTTGCCCACAATCTACCATGTATGCCTGCCTACAACAGTGCCATGTGTTGAGTATAGCAAATGCTGGGACCATGGTAAGGGACCTTCTTCATTATGAGGGATATGCAAGAGACTGTTTAATAGTCTAGATGCAATTTTTTCTAGCAATGACACATCTTTCAGGGAAAAAAATATGAGGAAGAAAATCCTTTTTCTTTTTTTCCTGTGCTGTTCCTTACACCATAAGGCATGTCACTAATTGAAAATAGAAATTAAAAAAGGTGATGAAATTTCTAATGTCTTTAACCTAGTTTTGGGAACAGTTGGGATTTCAAGAGCAGTTGCTTTGAAGACTGCCCTTACAGAACGGTTTAAGACTTCTTATATGAGTGTGTGTGTGTGCATGCGTAAGCACCTTTCTGAGTAACTGTTTGTTTAGCAGGATGTAGAATACAGATATGTTGGGAGTTAATTTGGCAAGTAGAAACTGTGCACTGAGTGCCCCAAAGGGTAAAGAGGGGAATAGAAAGTTAACAGTCTATTGCAGCCTCATATATTCCTTCCAAAAGCAATGTGCATCATTTGGAAAGGGTTTGTATGCATCTGTGGTCAAATCTGAATTTGTTGCAGCTTGAAACCCATGTAGACTTCAGAGCCCATCTGCTAAGTCCAATTTCCCATCAGTAACTCTTTCTTAAGAGTTTTATGATAATTTCATAGTAAAAGTCTATATTACAAAACTTTAAAAGTGCTCCAGTACAAACACAGCTTTCATTCAAATTTGATGCTTCTGTTTATTTTTTGGCTGCTTGAAAACAGCATCAAAATATAGAACTGTTAGAAATTGGAGATGAGGAAAAAAGGCTCTGGTGTGAATGACCTAGATATAAAATGATAGACTAACTAGACCAGCCTGGGATGAGAGAGGTCACTTCCCTTTAAAGCACTGGACTAAATACCAGGTAATCTGTGTTTGTTTTTCCTGGGTCCCTGTGAAAACTTAAGCAAAAGCCACTTGAGCCTAGAACTTACCAACACAAACATCCTTGCATGCATATTTAGATGATTACTATCTTTGAATTCAATAGATGGTCATGGGAATTAACTGTTTGCTGGATCAGCATCTTCACTACTATGGTTTACATCTTACTCATGTTTCACTAACACTGTAGAAACACAGACACCAGCCATCTGAGGTGCCACAGTGCCCTACAAATACAAAACAAAAATGTGCTCTCTGTCCCAAAGACATTAAAGTCCATTCTTAAATTGCTGATTTGCCAGTTTCTGCCATTTAAATTAATATGCAAAATTTTCCTGACTTTTCTCCCTGATTATATGTTATCTGTATTTTGTTCTGTGTGAGGAATAGAAACCCACACTGTTTACCTTGTGCAGCTTCTTCATGAACATGTGATCTTGGCTTCTGTAGGCAGTATCACAGCAGTTCCCAAGGGAATGTTTGTATATATAATAATACTTATCTATAATCCCCATGGCAATTTTTATCAGATCAATGCTGAGCATTTCCATAAGATCTCTAGCATAACATGATCTATATCATTACATAGTTCTACATAAAGAAGATTTTTTCTTCTTTAGATTAAATGAAACAGCATTTTTGCATTCCTAACTGTGTAATCTTGTTACAATGAGAAGAGATTTATGCGTCAAAATCCCATTAGTGTTACTAAGAGGAACACAAATAAATGCTCATATGTCAATCATTACTATAATTGTTATTATTATTCAGGCTGATTTATAGAGGGCTATTGCTTTTGTGTAGGATCTTAATTATCAATCAGGTGTGCCAGACAAATAAGAGGACTCCAGCCTTGATGAGTTTAGAGGTTAGTGGACAAATTCTCCTACCATGGACATGAAAAGATAAGGTACAAGGATGTATTGGGAGAAGTGGTTGGTATGGTATTTTAACCATGGACCAAATCCCACAGTTCTGTTTATTATTTGTAATGATCTTAACACTGCCAGCCCTACACAGAGATTTGGGGTCCCAGAGACAAAAAGTGTAAAAGCACTTAGCAATAGACAGTTGAGACACTAAAAGTTTCAACAGAAATATACAGATCACAACAAAAAGCATTATTTATCCATTTTAGCAGATGGGGAACAACTCAGGGTCACGCAGGGTCTCTGAGGTAGGACTAGTAATTCAGCCCACTTCAGTCATTAGCTTAACTACTTCTCAAGCAGGTAAAATTCCGATTTCTGTAAAAAGGAGATTAGCAGGGTTTGGTCCAGTACATTAAAATGTGCTGAAGACAGAACGATGGCAAATCAAAAATCAGACAGAATCCTCAGAGGTGAGGATATGTGCCTATGAAGAACAGAAGTGAATGCATGGTGCTTTCTGTAATTACCAGCGTCATTGCAATTACTGCAATGAACTTGACACAAAATAAAGTTGTATAAGGATGCAGGATAAAGAAAACTCTACTATGATGTATGACCAGAAAAAATAGATTAAATGGCATCCAGTCCCAATCCTGGTATTGATTTTCTAGTAGTTCCATTAACATGATACTTCACATAAACACTCTATCATTCTGAACATTTTGGGAGTGTAAATAATTACACCGCTGTAATCCTAGTTGACAAATCTCACATCTCTCCTATATGGCCATGAGTCAGTGTGTATCAATCAAAGCTGATGTGTATTTTGACATGGGAGGCTCTTAGACATAACACATCTTCCTTGTGTTTACCGCCACCACATTCTGAAACATGATAATAGCCATTTGAATCAATCCTGAGGTGCAGGCGTGGGGCATGAATCATAGCATTCCTTCATGCTGCCACACAGATTCTGAAATACATCAACAGTCCACGTCTGAACATGGGCAGAGTTGTTTTGAAGAAGGAAATAATTGATTGCCTTGTTCTATCATGGGTGTAAAAGAGCTTGTAAATTTTTTTATGCTTTAGCTTTCTTTTACCTCATGGCACAATAAAATTGATACAATCTGCATTTGAGAGTTATAAAGGCCTGGAGAATATGAACACGAAGAGGAAAAGGAAAACCAAAGCTCAGGACAAGGAATCAGGAAAAACATGATCTCTTCCTAACGCTACCAGTGACTTCATGTCTGACTGCAGAGAAAGCTTGGTCTGATAAAATGGGAACTGAAGTTGTCTGCTTCACCTGTATATCAGAGATTTTCAGGTGAAGACTATGATCCCAGCACCACTGAATGCAGTTGGTAGTATGAAAATCTATAGGAAGGTCTTTTTGTCTACTAAATAGGTGTCAAGAGTAATCTGTACAAAAATGTTCTTCCACAGCAGTAAAATTCTTTGCTTTAAACCAATTAAATTACATGGGATTGTTCCAAGCGGGATACACTCTGGAGTCTATAAAATCTTCCCAGATGTGCAGTGGTAAATAAAAGATAGATAAACTCATAGGTAATTTTTGAATGAATAAGCACCAAAAAACCTGGAGACAAAGGCCTGGATTTAGAGGGAGACTTACACCCTGCCAAGAGCTAAGGCATCAACCCCAGTAGATAGGACTGTCCCATAACAGGTTGCCCAGAGAAGTTGTGGATGCCCCCTCCCTGGAAGTGTTCAAGGCCAGGTTGGATGAGGCTTTGAGCAACCTGGTCTAGTGGAAAGTGTCCCTGCCCATGGCAGGGGGGTTGGAACTAGATGATCTTTAAGGTCCCTCCCAATCCAATCCATTCTATGAGTCTATGATTCTATGATAATGTAAAGGAGGTACGGTTTTAACCATTCTTAGGCATCAGTCCTTTTGGGTCAAATGATAGAGATTTGAAGCTGCCTTCCGTGTTTAGACATTTACTGAGATGATTACTTTCTCACTACCTCAGCAGTTGAATCTGCTCAGCTTTGTGTAAAATACATGACTGACTCTCTTCCAAAGCTGAATGAGAAATGTCCATTTATCCTGGTGATTAGGACAGAGGCAGGAAACTTCAGATTAGTTGAATCGAGCAGAGGAGGGATTTAAAACCGAGCCTACATCTCAGACAGGCAGCCCTGGAATATGATGGGCCACAGTTCCAACTCCGTTTAGCAAATTAATGATCTTGGGATAAAATGCAGGGAAAATTAGGGATCAGGACTCAGGGCTCCTTCATCAATGCGTTCCCCTTCTGTAGCCTCATCCTCTTTTGCAGAGCTCTAACAGGAGGGATACAAAATGGCCCCACTCCAGTGCTCCCCTGGCAAGTTGATACAACCAATTTGAACCCTGGCAAGGTGATCACATTCGCACCATCTGCCACAACCTGGATGGATTTCCCATAAGGAAAATACGCAAAGGACAGAAGACAACAGCATCCCTTCCCCTCCATCCCACCGTGCTTCTCAGCAAAGGGGCACACAGCTGCTGGGCTTCACGCTGCGGCTGCAGGTGGGTGATGGCTGTTGTTGGAACCCTCCGATGGGTTCCTCACCTCCAGGGATTGGGAGGGAGTCTGAGTTTCACTCTCTGAATTGGCAGCCAAGTACAGGAAGAAACCAGGCACTCGCAGCTGGGGAACTAAGAGAAAAAAATGGAAGCGGTGATCGATTTTAGGTGCTTCAGAGGTTAGCTCATACTGGAGAGGAGGCTGTCAGAATTGTTCTCCTGGATTTAAGCATTTAATCCTGCAATGTGAATCTCAGTCTGTCTCTTTTTTTTTTTTTTTTTTCTGTTTTAACTATAGAAACTCACAAAATTACTAGATACAAGTAAAGTAACACTACATTAGATTTTTATTTTTAGTTGTCAGAAAATCTTTACCTGAAATACAGTTGAATCCACTTAAATCAATACATGTTAAGGGAATACACCTATTAAAAGACAAAAGGTAAATTACAAGTATAACTCAACTTTATAAAAGGAATAAAATCACTAGAAGAATTTTAGTTTAAGTCAATAATCATGATGATGATTATAGCCATATCAAACTCTTCTGAGCTAATAATTCTTAATGGCAAAAAAAAAAAAAGTTAAAATATACTTTCTGTGAACAAAGGTTAAGCACTCAGCCAATTTTAAATGTGTTCTTGATGGCTGGAAATCGATGTGTACCTTCGGGCTGATATTGTGTATAAACATACATAAAAGCAATGACTAACACAATATTATAACTTGAAAGTGCCCAGTAGGTGTGTCTTATCTACAATGTTATCCTACTGCAAAATCACAGGCACAATTTGTTGATTAGGCATCGACGGTCAAGCAGCAGAATTGCTCAACAGGGAGGTGTTAAACAGGGTTCAAACCCTGAAGGCTTTAAGCAAAAAAATTGCCACTGAAGTCAGCGTGAAAAGATGCCGGGGGGTGGTTCTCCATGTCTCCAGCCTCTGTGTACACACATGAAACGGAACCTACTCCACTGGCTCCAAATAATGTTTGGCTCAATGACATTTTTCCTTCCCTGCTTTCAGAGCTTTTTATAGTATTACTCTCCTTTTCAGCTGTAAGCACAGTCAGCTTCCTGAGTGGGAAAAGCTCTGAAGGACAAGAAAGGTAAATTTTCTCTCAGGAACTACTCAAGGCAGGAGAACTGGATAGACAACGGGAGATCATAGGGCTTCTCTGCTTCTCAGATGCAGCCTGGACCTGCAGTTCTCTCTGACATGAATGAGAGCTTGGAGGAGTTGTCCTAAGTTACTCCAACTGTATAGTCCCAATGAGAACCATCACAGAGAGGTAGAAAATCAGACACTTTCTTCTTTTCTCTCCTACTACCTACTATTCCTACAGTTAATAGAAATGAGAATTTCCCTCCTTGTCTTCAGAGTGATTAAAAACAATCTGGATTAGTTGCTACAGTCCCATTCATTAAGAGTTGATGCTGCAGGAACCCATAGATGGCTAGTGGGCCTGCTAAGGTGAAGTATGTTGTACTGGTGGGACAAATGGTTTCAGAACTGGGGTAGGGGGTGGTAGGGGAGAAAGAAATAAGATGTCTGATACTATGAAGAAATTCCTGTTTGACTTAAAAAGTAGGACTTTTGTGTGGGGAAAATGGAGGCTTGAGAGCAGTTGTGTTGTTTCTGAAGTGGAGGAAATGCTACTGGCATTTTAACAGCTCTCTCACTTGACTAACTCATGAACATTGGTCTTTTTTTACATCAGTGAATAAATCGGGCTCTAAAGCTCATGATGCCTCTGGGAAAGGAATTATCACAGGAACTCCTGCTACTACTCATGATGCCACATCTAACAAGTTTTTGAAATGGTGATGGCCTTTCCACACAGAAAATGGATTTAAGTGTTACTCTTATCGTCTTCACGTCCTTTAAAAACATCCTTTACAAATGACCAAAACAAATTAGTCACAAAAAATTTTCCCAAAATGCCTCTTCTGGCCTTGACTTTCTATCACTAAATCCAATTTTATAGGCAACAAGATGTTATTCAACTAAATACTTTGGCAATCAAATAAGTCAAGTTCTTCATTAGTAGCACTGAGAGCAATTATATCAGTTTATTGTATATCTGCAGTTGCTGGTATGCGCTTTGATAAATGTGCAATGAACATATCCTACAAGACTACTGCTTAAATGAGTTAAGTTAAGAAGCTCCAACCACTGAAAAAAATCACAGCAGTGAAATGTACCTATCACTAGACCGTATAAAGAAGCCTGCATAACAGCAGAAAGAGAGGAAGTAAAGAAGTAAATACCCATTATACCAGCATGTGCTATTCAGGTAGGTCTATGAGATATGGAAAGCGTACAAGACATTGTGATTGACACCAATACTCCTACTAAGACACAGCTGGACAAAAATTCTTCTCTCAAAGAGTGATGCCTTGTGTGGCTTTCAACGGGATAAGCTCGCAACAGCGTCTGACAAACTCACCAGGTGCCAAATTCAGAACTAGTGCGAAAGTGGAGAAAATTACATTCCCTTCTTCTGACCTAAACCTTTGTATCACCAGTCAATCTCCCGTCGGCCTGCTAACACCTACTCCATCAGTGCACAAGGGAGCCTAAATGGATGCAATTTAAATATCAAGGCTTCAAAAAGGGGTGTAGGCAGAAGCAGGCTGGAAACATCTCTGTCATCTGTGGTCTCATGGATTATCTGCTGTCTTCTTGAGATACAAGTTATATTTATTTTGCACTTCCTTGTGCAGTGATAGAGTACGGGTGAGGGAATTTTAAGAGTTAGACCATTAGGAAGTAAGAAGTCAGATGAAATACATCAAACTTACACGTACCTCTGTTTCTTCGCTGGGGGAGGATCTAACTTTCCATGCTTTCAGCACCGAGAACTTGGAAAGCATACAGCTAACTAGGCACTGGGGATAGCAGAGGTATTTTGGTTTGTTTATAAAAACTGTCAAGCACCGCCCACACTCTGTCCTCAAGTGACCCAGTTACATTCTGCTGCGTGAAGATGAAGCATTGAGATATCTTCCAGCACACAAAGTGCAAAATATGTTTTGTGCTCCAGCAGGATACATGAACAACCAGCACAGAATAACAATAATAAACATACTATCCATAATAAGACCCTTGAAGTCCTTTTCTCCTGAACAGGATTAAGCCTTGTTTAACGTTCTAAAATATTTGCACAATGGGTTTTGGGTTTCAATAGTTTTTTTATTTTTTTTAGGCTTATTCTGGCTAAGATGCAAAGCAGAAGAGCCAAAAACTATACAACACACAAATACAAAAGGGTAACAGTGGGCTAAATATAGATCAGAACATGAAATAGGCAGATGGGCTGTTCTTTAGGCATTTCTGACAATGGTGGGAAATGGAAATGCCAGCAGGTTTTTGTGACAGTGGGCTTTGCCTAGCTCCATCTCAGCTGGGCAGGCTCAAACAGTCCAGGTCAAGAGGGGCAGCATGGACCATGCATTGCACTACAACTCAGGAAACATGGGCTTCGCTCTTAGCTGAGACGTCGGCTTGCCATGTGACTTTGAACTGGGCACTTTCAGGCAGGACTTTCGCCACTTCACTGCAGCCATTTAAAAAAGCAATTGTCTTTTTGAGCCATTTAAAAGTTCATCATCTAGTCAAAGTTAAGTATAGAGACTTCATGTGTAATCATCTGAGAATGCTAAACACCCTCTGGTCTTCCCTGTTCAGGATAGGTGTGTAAGATAGATGAGGTCCACTGGCTGCTGTCCTATCAGTCTCCAGTGATTATAGTTCCTAAACAGCTTAAGTTTAGTGAGAGAAATCTCATTTTCTGTGCTTCTCCCCTTCTTTCCATCTTCTACCTACAGACTGTAGATGTTTACGCCAAAGATATTCCTGCTCAATGTATTTCCAGCATAACCTCACACAAGGCTGGGTGCCTATTGGAATGCAAATATTTAAAGCATCAGATCTATTTTATTGTTTCAACAAAATGTAGTGGAAATTCTAATTCCTCCGCTGTTTTTCCCATCTTCGGTCTGCACTTTTTTTTTCATTCTTCCATGAAAGCAACATCTTCTGTCTACTGCAAGCAACACAAGAACTAAATGAGCCTCCTGAGAAGCAAAAGATATACGGTGGAAAGCAAAAGAAAATGCAGGAGATGGAAACAGTGTTCAGGCCTGTGTGACAATTGTTTCCATTCTACAGTCACAACATAGGCAAGGTGAGACCAGATGATAACAGAGTTAAAAGAGCTGCCTGAAACAGCGAACAAGGAAAAACATATGTAGGCATCAAATTCCATGTAAGAAAAGTCTATTGCATTTGTTGGCCAAAAGTCAATTGGGAACATTTTGTTGGAGCTTGCCAAAATGCTGAGCAAATGCTGTACCAGAAAAGTAAACAGTTTACACAGCGCTGGCAGTCCAGAACTGAAGGAAAGGAGCTTAGTAAGTACGGAGTAAAGCAGGTCACAGAGCAGTGATTAATGGGTGCAGGAATTTCAAATACAATCATACACCTGCACAACATGGCCTGAAAAGATGGATTGCCAAATGGCCTGTGAGAAATTAGAGCAGGGGAAAATATGTTTCAATGTGACACATTCATTCCAATAGAGGAGAAAGTGATTTCTGAATTTCACCTATTGCAGGACGTGGGAGAAGGGGGCTGTTCTTTAGGGGAAAAATGAGCTATCAGCAATTTAATAACATTCTTTCTCATTTGTCCCTGTGATACTGGCTTGGGTCTTACTTCTATTCTCTTCCAATGGTATCTTCTTCCCAACTCCCCAGTTTGTCTGTGAATGATGAAAAATCGCTAACTTAAAATCTTGGTAACAAGAATTTAATAACAAGAATGGGTGAAGCTTAAGTTGCAAATGGAGGAGTGATGGATTTTTCTTCTGGTTAGGCTGGATAATTCATTTTTAAAGGTACTAAAGGCATAGGTTGCATATAGCCCTATGAATAGCTTTGCCCTTACTCAAATTCTAAGGCAACTTAGGCTAATAAGCCTTAGTGTTAATTAGAACTCTAGACATGACATTTCAGATGGGCTTGTTACCAAATTTAACAGCTTATTCCATGAAAAACAGCATTAGTGAAGAGAATTTAAATAGCAACTCCACATGCTAGTCTTGTTTCTCCAAGAGAACTAAGAGAATTAGAAATAGTCCACAGAGCTTTGGGAAAATGCGGTATTACCTGTATTTTCTTGGTCATATAGAAGGACTCTCAGTCTATGCTCTTGGACGACAGTACACCCCATGTTCATCCCATGTGGCTGGACTAAAGCCACAGCACATCAAGCCTGAATCCTGGTGTCAAGCAATGTCCTGATTTAGAATCTCAGCCTTTTTTTTTTTTTTTTTTTTTCCTAAAGAAAACCTCTCAATCATTTTATTTGTAGCCATTATACTCGCAAAGAAAATTAATGAAGCTGTAATTGAAAAGATGATGCCTGCCAAAATCAGGTGGCATCTAAAATTATACTCCTGGGAGGTGTGAACATCTGCTTTTAATTCTGCAACCTGTTGATCTTGTGAGCAACAATAATACCAAAGCACTTTGTGTTTCTATGTGTGTGCACATAGAAGGTAAGGGGAAGGTAAAGGCTGAAATCTCTTATCACTAGAGAAGTCCCTTGCCTGTCTGCAAACAAAGTAAAATGGGAAAAAAGTCTCAGCGGTTAAGGGAAGAGGACTAGTCCCACTTAAACACAAGGCAAAGTAGAGTGTACAAGAAATACTTGGGCTTGAATAAGAAGGAACCAGCTGTGGACTTGCCTGGGGCCCTGGGTTGCCTTGATGTGATTCTGTGCGTGCAAACTGTTTTGCCTATACTTGAAGGGATTTAAGTGATTTGTAAGCCTCTGTGAGCTCCCTCCACGTGCCTAGACGTCTCCTTCTGATGAGAACACAGAAAAATCCCAGGAGATTTTTCTCTCATTCAGAAATGTCATACAGATTCTCTCAAAGTTGAGAAAGTTGGCAAGTGTATGGACCGCAGTTTCCCAACAAGACCACCGTGTAACTGGGTGAGAACAGACAGTAGTAGCTTTCCCTGTTCATCTATGAGCCAGCAGGAAGGGGATATGAGCCCACCCTTTTTCTTGGTCCAAGTGCCATTGTAGGCAGGGCCCTGCTGGTGCTTTCTTTGGCTGCTGCTTCACCTTGTCACATACCTGCTCATGACAGCTGTGGAGACTCCTGATCTTTTTCTGTCTCTAGTCAGGAGTAGCTTGACTCATGTTAGAGACAGCACCACCCATGTTCCTTCCTTACCAATAAGCTCAGGTCACTACATTGTAAGAAGTGACCAATTGGCAGCTTTCCTTTCCGCACTAGGGATCCAGAGTTGCTCCAGTGACATCCCTGAAGTTTGTAGGACCAAAAGGCCAAAGAACTTTGGATGCTCTGTGTTTAGGGAGAACAGCCGTGGCATACAAGAAGGGTAAGGGGAAAAGAGAAATGGAGCTGAAGGAGCTCAACAACTTGGAAGAACTAAAATTGTTAAATGTGGGCATCCAAGACTGAAAATTTTGCTCTGTGCAAGTAGGAGAATTTAATGTTCCATTTTGCCATTTGTGCAGACAGACTGAGTCACATGCAATATTTGCTACAGGGTTTGTTTGGCCTTTTTTTTTTTTTTCTTTTTTAACAATCCATTTTACAGGGCTATTTCAGGAGATGCCTGTGAGCACACCAGAGAGGTGCTATATCAAAACAAAGTACACCTGATTAATTATCTAACAAGGGAGATGTTTGCACAGCCAGTACCATTCATTTTTCATGTGACAATGCAGGCTTTAAGTATTAGCAACCACCAGTCCAACACTGCCAGAAGGATGCAGTTGCCCTCCACACGATCTTTTCTTTCTGTCTCATACACGTCAGTATGCTGTCAGGGATGTCCCAAGTTCCACTCCTAATCTTTCCTTTGTACCTGTCCCAGTGACTTGTGAGCCATTTCAAATAAGGATATGGATTTTATCAATGGCATTAAATTGTGGTTCAAGAAGATTTAGTAGAAGCATTTAAAAACATTGCTAAATTATTACATTAGGGAACAAATTCCCTTTTCTCTCATGCTCATCTGATTCATTCCCCACTAATGAATGCAGAGAAGAATGAATCTCCAAAGAATTTCGATTTGAGTTTTAAAGAAGGTTTAACGTTTGGATTTGGCTATAACTTCAATTTCCTTTCATGAATATTTTATTTAAATCCTGTATTAATCACAGAGTCACAAAGATAGCCTGCCTCCTGCTTCTGCTTGCTCTCATTGTCTGTCACAGAAGTACTTTCTCTCAACCTTAAATATATCTAATTAAAAATTTCCCTGAAGTCAACTGATACCTGTGTGATTAATGGGCTGGCTAATAAATAAAATGCACCATGCTGCTTTAAGATCATTGTACCTTAAAAGCACAGAAAGGGTGCCAGTGGCCTCATCTTTTTGAAAGACGTTTATTACACCAACAATGCAGTAAGGTCCTGAAGTGCTCCACATCATTAATAACGAGATAAACCATCCACTGAGAAACCTGCTTCAGACACGTTCATTATTCTAAGCAAGGAAGCTATGCAAACAGGGGGAAAAATCCAGGAGAATGAAGAGGAGCACAGGGATTTTTTCTCTGATGGATAAACATCCATCTCCTCCTTGGCGTAAGCAAGTGTGAACAACAGCGAAGAACTGAATGTTGCTGGGACGAAGCCTTTCACTCCTAGATTTCAGGTTCAAATGCAAGCCAGGTTACTGAACACAGTTCCCATCTGATGGCTCTTGTCTTGGGCTCTGGGTTAAGCAGTCTCGGAGGAGGTTTGAGACAGCCTGGGGCTCATATCCAAAACTAGGGCAGCTTCTGTAGACAGGGCCATGAGGACTCAATTACAGCCTCATCTGTGCTTAGGGAAAATCTCTTTCAGTGAAAGGAGCTCAGACCAGGTAACTGCACTGATGTCAGCTGAGTCTGACAATCAAAGTGGTGCACAGAAGTTTCCCTGCACAGAGGTGGTATCCACCTTATGGTAATAAATACTGTAGCACTGACAGCTCATCTTAGGTTAGTCCACAATATGGCAATAAGATCTACTCTGGAGCAGATCAGAGAGAAGAGATGTAACCCTCAGCAATCCCTCTGCCACTCTGTGATGTGATAAGCCTGGTGTAATGTAACTCTCAGGCATGCTGGCCCAACCACCGTGCAGGGCAGGCAGAGATGGCAGAACCAGGCTGATGTCTCCTGTCTAGACTTTTCCATACATTTCAGTAAGAGAGAAGCAGCTCTGTGAAGCCAGAAGAAAACACATGCTTGTGCTCTGAAAGGAAGTACAACTCAGTGCTGAACTAAAGTTTGGTATAGCTGACTTGTGCTACACCGGTAAAAAAGGTTGACAGTTTGTAAGAAATAATGGGCATCAACCCTTGCATCTCACCAGCCTCCAAGATGAGCAGTCAGGCTTTGTTTCTATCACATTCAAGAGTATCTTCCCTGTGCAATCTGATATGAATCTGCCTCCATAACCCAGATGCTTAGCTCTCTGAACCCAATGCTGAAATGATACCACCAAGTTGGGTGGGAGTGTTGATCTG
>NW_009190085.1:0-1890 GCF_000690835.1 Fulmarus glacialis
ATGCGCCGCCCTGCACCGACACACGCCCCCTGGCGGCCGGGAGGGCTCGCTGCAGCCGCGCTGCCCGCCCGGTCCTGCGCTGTACTGGGCTGTACTGGGATATGTAGGGCTCGACTGGGCCGCACTGGGCTGTACTGGGATATGGAGGGCTCGACTGGGTGGCACTGGGCTGTACTGGGATATGAAGGGCTTGACTGGGACATGGTGGGCCGCACGGGGCTGTATTGGGATATGGAGAGCTTGGCTGGGACGCAGTGGGCGGCACTGGGCTGTACTGGGCCGTACTGGGGCATAGAGGACCATACTGTTCCATGCTAGGCTGTACAGCACTGGGCTGTGCTGTGCTTAGCTGTATGGGACTGTGCAGCACCATACAGGTCTGTACAGGGCGGTATTGGGACACGCTGGGCTCTACTGGGCTATACAGGACTGTAATGCACCATACTGGGCTGTACAGGGCGGCACTGGGCTGTACTGGGCCGTACTGGGGCATAGAGGACCATACTGTTCCATGCTAGGCTGTACAGCACTGGGCTGTGCTGTGCTTAGCTGTATGGGACTGTGCAGCACCATACAGGTCTGTACAGGGCGGTATTGGGACACGCTGGGCTCTACTGGGCTATACAGGACTGTAATGCACCATACTGGGCTGTACAGGGCCGTACTAGGCTGTACTTGGCCATATGGAGCTGTACAGGGCTGTGCAGGACTGAATTGAGCCATACTGGGCCATATGGGGTTGTACTTGGCCGTATGGGGCTGCACTGGGCCATACTGGGCTGTACTGAGCCATACAGGGCTGTACTGGGTTGAGCTTAACCATATAGGACCATATGGGGCCATACAAGTCTGTACAGAGTGGTATTGGGCCACACTGGGCTGTACTGAGCCATACAGGACTGTACAGCGCTGTACTGGGCCATATGGAGCTGTACAGGTCTGTACAGGGCTGTACTGGGCCATACTGGGCTGTATGGGACTGTATTTGGCCATCTAGGACTGCATTGCACCATACTGGGCTATACTGAGCCATACTGGGCTGTACAGGGCTCTACTGGGCCATATGGAGCTGTACAGGGCTGTATTGGGCCATACTGGGCTGAACAGGACTGTACTGGTCCATACAGGACTGTACAGGGCTGTACATGACCATATAGGACTGCACTGCACCATACTGGGCTGTACAGGGCTGCACTGGGTTGTACTGAGCCATACTGGGCCATACAGGACTATACTGCACCATACTGGGCTGTATAGGGTTGTACTAGGCCATACTGGCCTGTACAGGGTTGTACTGGGCCATACTGGGCTGTACAGGGTTATACAGGGCTGTACACGGCCATACAGGACTGCACTGCACCATACTGGGCTGAACAGGACTGTACTGGTCCATACAGGGCTGTACAGGGTTGTACTGGGCCATACTGGACTGTATTGCACCATACTGGGCTGTACAGGACTGTACTGCACCATACTGGGCTTTACTGCACCATACTGGTCTGTATAGGATTGTACTGGGCCGTACTGGGCCTTACTGGGCTGTATAGGACTGTACTGGGCCATACAGGACTGTAATGCACCATACTGGGCCGTATAGGACCGTACTGGCCGTACAGGACTGTACTGCACCATACTGCACTGTACTTCACCATACTGGGCTGTACAGGACTGTACTGGGCCATACTGGGCTGTACAGGGTTGTACAGGGCTGTACATGGCCATATAGGACTGCACTGCACCATACAGGACTGTACTGCACTATACTGGGCCGTACAGGACTGTACTGGGCCATACAGGACTGTACTGGGCCGTACTGGGCTGTGCTGGGCTGTATAGGGTTGTACTGGGCCATACTGGGCTGTACAGGGTTGTACAGGGCTGTACATGGCC
>NW_009190085.1:1970-2396 GCF_000690835.1 Fulmarus glacialis
CATAAAGGACTGAACTGGTTCATACTAGCCTATATAGGCTTGTACTGTACTGGGCCGGGCTGTATAGGCTTGTACTGGGCCATACTGGGCTGTACAGGCTTGTACAGGGCTGTACATGGCCCTATAGGACTGCACTGCACCATACTGGCCTGTACTGCACCATACTGGGCTGTACTGGGCCATATTGGACTGAGGTGCCCCCCCCTCCACTGGGTGGGAGGGCGGCACTGCGACACCGAGACTGGTTTCCTAAACTGGGGGCGGGGGTTACACCCCTGTGGCTGTGCCAGTGTCTGGGAGGGGTAACTGGGAGTTACTGGGAAGCGTGCTGTCCAGCCTCCCCGTATTCCTTTCCAAAAAGCTCCGGCTCCCTCCCCGACCCAGCAGCTGTGTCCCCAGAGGGGTCAAGAGTTGGGGGGGTCCCAC
>NW_009190086.1:0-312 GCF_000690835.1 Fulmarus glacialis
GGTGACAGCACGGCACAAGCGGTGTCACTGTGTCTGGCCCCAAGTGACACCAGGGCTGGTCCCTCTCAGTCATCGCCCAGACCCATCCCCATGCCCTCAGCCTTCGGCAGGGTTTGGGACACAGGGCTGTTGTCCAGGGGAGCCGCACACCAAGAGGCAACGTCACCTTTTGGGGAGAGCTGCTTCTCTGGGTGCTGTCGGCATCCCCGAAGCCGAGCGTGATTTCCCGATGGATGCGATGGCCCGCAGGGTGTTGCACGGGTGGGAGCCCATCGCGCGTGCAGGCAAAGCTGGGAGCTGTCTATAGAGGCA
>NW_009190086.1:419-1061 GCF_000690835.1 Fulmarus glacialis
CCCGCAACAGGAGCGTGGGGAGGGTGGTGACCCTGGAGGGCAGGGCCAGCCCTGGGGAGCGGCCGGGCAGGGATCCCATGAGCATCGGATGCTCAAATACCCGGCATGACAACGGTTAATGCGGTGAGGGTTTGGGAAGGGATAAACCCCCCTGAGCGTGGGGGTTTAAACCAATTACTCTCGGAGTCAGGATGAGGCGGCGTAGGGGGCAGCTTATCCCCCCGTTGCCCACTGTGAGGTTCTCACACTTCTCTCATTGTGGCTTCTGGCCTGTTGGAGCGAGGGATACAGTATTGGAGGGGTCAGGGAGCCCATCCAGCCTGGAAACATCCCCATTCCCGCAGCTGAAACAGTCGGGAAGCGCAGGGGAGCCTCATCCCGCAGGAGACGGCCGTACCCCGGTGGGTTTGAACTGAGCTGGGGAGGAAAGGCTTTACGTGCGGGAGCCGCTTCACACCCACCCCTGATTTCCACAGAGCCTCACTCAAGCATCTTAATTGCTTTATGCCTTAGTTTCCCCTTCTCTAATTTAGGGATAAGGCAACTTCCCTGCTCCCAGAGGGCTGAGAGCTTTAATTAAAGTTTGCAAAGTGCTTTGCAGTCGTTGAATGAAAGGCGCCAGCTCAGTATTGTTCCAGAAAT
>NW_009190086.1:1076-1417 GCF_000690835.1 Fulmarus glacialis
AGGAAAGCAATTGCGTCTAGGGCGGGGGGGTTTATAATATATACGGGTGCCATAAAGCAGCTGTTTCAATAGACTAAGCATGCCGTAAAGTCAAGGGCTCGTACTGCGCTGCCTGCGCGGCACCCTGCAAGGGTTTTGCTCACCTGGGGAATGCAGCGAGGTGTGAACGCTGGCCATCGCCTCGCTGCGAAAGGCTCCAGAGCCGAAAGCGAGTGTCGCCTGCAATGAATGCCGAAGGGGAAAGGGGGTGACGGTCCCGAGGGATGAGGTGCAGCAGCGGCTGCTAGGAGGGGCTGCGGGCACCGCACCACCTGCAAGCGGGTAAATGCATCAGCCTGGCC
>NW_009190087.1:0-217 GCF_000690835.1 Fulmarus glacialis
GGGCAAGCCTCGCTCCGTGCCTCAGTTTCCCAGCGGGAAGGGGGCTGGGGGAACCTCCGGCAGCAGGCGAGGAGCAGCCAAAGCTCCCCCGGAGAGCCTGTGCGCTCGTTCTGGCCATAGCTCCAGCCAAGCAGCCCGGGCTCGGAGGTTACTCCTCACCCCGAGCCCAGGCTGCTCAGCCGGGGCTGCGGCCGGATCGGGATGGGTTCCTGCATGC
>NW_009190087.1:500-1159 GCF_000690835.1 Fulmarus glacialis
GTGGGCTGGGGGCCAAGCCCTCGGTGCTAATGTCACATCAACCGAGAGGAGACAGGGCGGGGGGAATCATCCTTGTGAGATGGCAGATGACGAACACCCGAGAAACTCATCTGCTTTCTCACAGCAAGGTGCTCATGCTAACCACATCCTCTGCTTCCCCCACTGCTCTAACGACAGCAGCCAAAAGATAAGAGCAGCACAGAGGGCTTCTCGCCCCCTTCCCTCCCCCGGCTCATGTGCCTTGGCCGCAGAGGGCTTGGCCTTTCTGGTAACCACAACCTTATCGGCTCTTTTTTCGGGTTCTCTGGGATTTCTGTTGTTGCAGAGTGGAAAAACGGACACAGGCCCCTCTCCTTAGGTGCAGGGGAGGGGAGGAAGCGGTTTAGCATCTTCAGCTGGGAGAAAAAAGGCAGGAGCCACGCAGCAGTGGGGTGTGCAAGGAGGTTTATTGGGGGGGGGAGGCTGCGCGGCGGGGAGGTGAGGTGGGAGAGGACAAGCCCGGCCAGCACTGCCCAGGGCTGGGAGCAGGGAGAGGGGGCCTTTGCCGGCTTCTCCTCTCCGGTTGCTGGGCTGCATGTGGGGGACCCTCTGCCTCGCCGCGCCGTGGGCCAGATGCCAGTCACCGCTTCTCTTACAGGTCGTCTGCTCTCCTCGGCACC
>NW_009190087.1:1616-1819 GCF_000690835.1 Fulmarus glacialis
CTCACCAGCGTCCACTCCACCAGCATCCCGGCATATCGGCCCCACCGTAAGACTTGGAGAGGTACGTGGCAAACGGAGAGCCAGCAGTGCTGAGCAGCAGTGGGACCCCTGGCTTCCCTTGGCCCTTTCACAGCATCCTCTGGTGAGGTCTGTGGTGCTCTGGGGAGCAGGGGATACTGGGGGGTGGCAGGAGGGCACTGGGG
>NW_009190088.1:0-2988 GCF_000690835.1 Fulmarus glacialis
CGGTGTGCCGGGTCGGGCGCCCGCCATGGCCACGATGGCTCTGCAGGGAGAGGAAGGGGCTGTCTGGAGAGCCGTGGCTGAGTGTCCCCTCCCCAGCAGCACCCACAGCCCACCCTGGCCCTGCCATGTCCCATGTCCCTAGTGCGATCCCTACTTGGTGAAGCGTGTCTCCAGGTGGCTGCTGAGGTACTCGGCCGGCGTCACCGTGTGCTCGAAGACAGTAAAGTTGGGCACGTGGTTGAGGCTCAGAGACAGCTCGGCCAGCGTAAGGTGCAGTTTGTCCATGCTGGGGGGGGGGGGGCACAGGTGCCGTTAGCCACACCGCAGCCCCATGGGAACAACCCCACGGTCATGCCGTCCCCCCATGTCACACCATGCCCACACCTGACGTCTGGTGGCCACTGCTCCCCCCCAGCCCCCTGCCCACCCTCGCCAGTCCCGGGTGGCTCTCACTTGGTGGTCAGGGTCCGGTCCTTCCTCTGGCTCTCGGTTCCCGGCTTGTCCCTCTCGGGCTCCCCCTTCTTGGTCGGCTGCTTCAGGGTCTTCTTGTTGCGGGCTTTGCTGACGGTGGAGGCGCAGTGCTTGGGCAGCAGCTGCCGGACACGGGCAGTGGGTTACCATGGGTCACGGCACCGAGGACAGCCCAAATGGGGCCTCCAGGACCAGAGGTCACCATCCCCAAGGTTGAATTGGGGGGACACCCTGCCAGGGCTTCTCCCGCATGGCCTCTGCTGTCCCAAGGCTTTGGAGAACATGGAGGCCACAGAAGTCTTGGAGACCCTGGAGGCTGTGGAGGTCCCAGGGGACAAAGACGCCACAGAGACCCCAGAGGCCATGGATACCCCAAAGGCCATGGAGACCCTGGAAGCCACAAAGGCCATGGAGACCACAGAGACCCCAAAGGCCACAAAGACCCTGGAGACCACAGAGGCCGTGGAGACCCCAAAGGCTACAAAGATCCTGGAGACCACAGAGACCACAAAGGCCACAGAGACCCTGGAGACCACAGAGGCCGTGGAGACCCCAAAGGCTACAAAGATCCTGGAGACCACAGAGACCACAAAGGCCACAGAGACCCTGGAGACCACAGAGGCCGTGGAAACCCCAAAGGCTACAAAGATCCTGGAGACCACAGAGACCACAAAGGCCACAGAGATCCTGAAGGTGATGGAGACCTCAAAGGTCATGGAGGCCTCGGAGGCCCTGGAGACCCTAAAGGCCACAGAGATCCTGAAGGTGATGGAGACCCCAAAGGCCACAGAGACCTCAGAGGCCCTGGAGGCGCGACCCTCACCTGCTCGCTGAGATTGTGCTGCTCGGCACAGGCGTCCATGACGCAGGCGCTGGCCTGCCGGGCTATCTCCTCCAGGAACTTGTTGCACATCCCCAGCGCTATGGCCTTCAGGTGGGGATACTGTGGGGGAAAAGCCACGGCACTGTCACAGCACAGCATGTGGGCCACAGCCACGTCTGCGGCGTGCCACCAGCTGCCTTGAGGCCATGGGGCTGCCATTGTCCCCTACCCACGTGTGCCTGCCCCAGCCCCTCCACAGTTGGCCGGGCAGCAGCCAGCCATGGTGCCCCTGTGTCCCCCGTGTCCCCCCCGGCAGCAGGACCCACCTCCTCTGGGCACATGGGGTGGACGCAGCGGGAGAAGTGGCTGCAGAGCAGAGGGAAGGCGATGCTGTAGCGCAGCATCGAGGGCTCCTCCATCGTCGCCACAAACATCTTCTCCATGGGGCGAGGGTAGAAACTGCAGGGGTGGGGGCAGAGGGGCAGAAGTGGGCAGGGAGGGCAGGAGAAGGGATTTGTCTTTCTGGATACGCTGCTCCTGTGCCACATGTGTGTTGTCCCTGTTCCCATGTCCATGTGTATGTCACCTAACCTTGCCCAACCCCTCTCATGGGTGACATGTCCCCCACAGCCACCTCTATCCCTTCCACAGCTGTCACCCAGCACACGTGGGCACCTTTCCATGTGTGCTGGGGTGCAGGATGTGGCTTGAAGACCCCCAGAGCCAGGGTGACCCCCCCCGTGACTGTGGGGAAACTGAGGCAGAGCGGGTGCCTGCGCTCACCACAGATCGGAGAGATCGGAGGCCTCAGCCAGCAGCTCCTCCAAGGAGTCAAGCAGTTTGGTGTGGAAGACGATGAGGTTCATGACACGACCCACGTCAGGGTTGGAGCCCAGCGGCAGCGAGGCCTTGGCCACACTGGTGTAGGCCTGGGGGGACAGCGGGCTCAGGGGCACAGCAGGGCAGGGGAAGAGGACCAGGACAAGGACAGGGATAGGGACAGTAATAGGGATGGGGCCAGGGATGGGGAGAGGAAGGGGATTGGCATAGGGACGGGAACAAGGATGGAAATTGGGATGGGGACAGGGACAAGGACAGGGACAGAGACAAGGAGAGGGACAGGAACAAGGACAGGGACAGGGACAGGGACAAGGACAGGGACAGCACCTGCAGCCGGAACCAGTCCAGGCGGAGCGGTGTGAAATCAAACTGTTCCTTGTCATCAACTGTGGGGAAACGGAAAAGTGGGGAGACGCGGCTGTGGGGAGGGGGCTGGGGGGAGTATCAGTCTGGGGACGCTGATCTGGAGGTACTGGTCCTGGGGGTGCCAGTCTGGGGTGGCAGTGCCCACCCCACAGGACCCCCAGGAGGGGGTGCCAGTCGGGGGTGGCAGGCCCCACCCCCCAGGCCCCCCAGGAGCTGCCGTCTCCCCGTGCCTGGGTGCCCAGCACAGTCCAGGACTGCTGCAGGGGTCCCAGGGCAGAAGGGACATCGGTCCCCGGGCAGTGCCAGGGACGTGGCAGGGGGGACACTGACCATACCTTCCTTGACCGAGAGAGCTGAGAGGGAGCTGACGAAGGATGACAGGATGATGGACTCCTCCTCAGGGCACACGGAGAGGTTCTGCGGGGCCAGGGATGGGGACGGGATGAGGGACAGCCAGGATAGGGCACGGGGGACAGGGATAGCCCCAA
>NW_009190089.1:0-28299 GCF_000690835.1 Fulmarus glacialis
GAAGGGGGGAGGGGGGAGGAAAGGGGGAAAAAAAGCCACCTCTTACCCAGTTTTACTCAGCAAAAGGAGAATTCTTGCACTTTGTAGCCAGGAGAAATATGGCAGTTGATTAGGAAGAGCTGAAAATATTTTTGAGGAACATCTGAAGGCCATTTGCTTATTCTCCTTAGTTTTCCATTCCTAATAGATGGCAATCATAAACGCTTCCAGAGATTTCCTTCACTGTGCATTACTTCATATTCAAACATTCAGGTACCTCTATATAAGAAAAATTAGCAACGCTTGCTGTCTTTGCTCTCTTCTAACTAGATGAGCACTTAGGGAGTATTATTTCCATGTAAAGGAGACAGAAAACTGACTGCATCTGGGTTTTCCCCCCATCTAATCTGCATGAAATCAATATTTTGCAACCCAGAGGTTGGCTACTCTCTGTTTTTGTTTCCTTGAAAGGGGGAGGTGCAGAAAAGGACTTACTGGGGAGAGGTGCAGTAGGGGACCAAGATTTCCATCTCTCAAGACAGTTTAAAAAGATTGTAATTCTCATGAAATATCTAGAATTTACAGTCCTGGAAACTGGAGTCATAGAAAAACATGGCAACAGCAGGGACTAAAATCCAGTCACTCATGGGGCTGTCCTGGAGTGACCACTCTTATGGACAAGAGCATCATTCATTCTTCAGAGCCAGTCCTTGTGCCTTTGTTCATCGACAGCTTAATGCTCCAAAGAAGAAAGGAAAACGGTTTCCCACAGACACACAGCAGCAACTCGTATGGCCAAAATCAGAATACTGGGACAATTGAAATATTTTTCCCCATAAGATTTTCCTACTTCTTCTCTGCTGCTCTTTAAGTTTCTCTACTTGGTACCTCTGATAATGTAAAGCATCACCCATTCTTGGATTTGGTGTTGATTTCAGCCCTGTGTGCAAAGGGACCCATGGAAACACTACACACAGACCAGGTAAGGACTATTACTGCCTGCATAGCTTGTACTCCTGTACACCCGCAAAAATGTGAGGTGCACCTCCGTGTGAGAATATGACTGAGCCCAAAGTGATGACACAGAGAAACACATATGGTCACGTCTTCACACAGTGACAGTAAAAAGATTAACTGTTTATTTAATTTCACTGCTGTATCACCAGTTCACATCTAGCCAAGTCTTTTGTGACCACAGGTCAATTATCTTCACCATCTGGTGGCTTGTGCAATACGGTCTGTAATTTAATAGCAGCCACAGTCCAGTGCACTGGGAAGAAAAGCTTACATCACAGAAGACATCTTTGCATTTTCTATGAACTAGTCTTCTTATGGGCAGTCCCAGGAGAAGAGTCAAGGGCCAGTCTGAAACAGGAATACTTAACCCCATACATCGTTAAGCGAGGATGGAGTTGACTGGCAGGGCAGAGAGTCTTCAACCACCCTGGAGGTGCTTAGGCAGAGTTTTTTTCATGATTTAGTGCTTCCAAACCAGCATTGCTCATTAACCGAAAAGTCCCTTAAAAGCAAAAGTAAAAAACATTGCTTAAATGAGTGCTTAAAGTTTAAAAAGTTATGCCGCTCTCTAAACCCAGCTCTTGTTGAACATGTGTTACACATAACCGAAGCCTGACACACTTCCTGCGTTGGCAGGGAGATAGCAATGGAAAAGCTCACTGAGGCTAGTTTTAGTGATTTACAGCAAAGGATGGGGGGGGGGGGAAATCACATCTTTCTTCAATATGGTTTTCTACTATCAATATACATGTTCTACATAAAACTAGTCTAAGCCACTTTGCACTAAAGCTAGACTAAAGTAACACAAAGGTGGCAAAGTCAGTGACTGGCATTTCAGTTAATCCTGCCCAACATCACCTGAGGGACAGGATTTACCCCAATTTTAGAGGTCTACATCTGGAGAAATTACCCTGAACCCTCTTCATAGTCAGCGAAGAAACACTGTAGGTTTTCAAATGAGACAAAACTACAGCTTTACTGGAGCACAGCTAAAGCTGGGATCCTCTCTGAGAAATCAGCCACTGCCCCTCAAATAATGTTCACAACATCCTGCAGCAAGGACTTCTCTAGCTCAGCTACATGACGTTCTCACCTAGCATGGGCATCTCCTTAAAGCAGAGATAAATCAGATCATAAATGACCTATTTCTTTCCATCGACTACAAAGGAATTGTGGTTGGCTAGCTTGAATGCAGACTTGCTCACACAGATTTCATCCAGAAAGCCTAAGGAGACAGAGATGGCATCCATTTACTGTCTTGGAAGGAGAAGGCTCCTTCATACACCTTTTGTCATGCATCAGTTATGTATCTTACAAAATAAACCACATGGGCTTGTCTACAGTCTTCAACCATACACATAATGGATAACAAATTAACATTACGCAAGCAACTCTGTTTCTTCCCTTTTCTAATCTTTGAGTCCTGAACATGCTACGATAATGCTCTTGCATCTCATATATAAACCCATTGCAAATCCACCGATTCCTCGTATATTAAAGGAGAAAATTATTATGGAGGGAGCAAACAATCATGGAGGATGGGACACATGCTTGTACAATATTTTGCTGGACCTCAGAGGAGTATCAGGAATTGTGGATCTTACTGTTGTCCTCAAAGGGGAGAATGGTTTAGCGGTCACAAACAGCAACGCCAAGAACAAAGATTTGAATCACTTTCTCTGAAGGCTGCACAACTAAGCAGATGACGTACGGGTCTGCTGTACTGGTTTCGTTTGTCCACAGAATGGACTAGAAGCAAGAAGCAACTTAAGAAAGCCAACATATGAGTTTCCATCCTCTGGTTCAGGTTTTTGCTGTATACAATCCAAAACCAAACACAATGGACCTTAACAGATTTTCAGGTAAAGGTAGTGTTCTTAAGGGAAGTGGCAGCAGGCTCCACTGGCCACATCCACTGCTTCCCAACTGCAGATGGAAGGGATCCAACCCTTTTATGACAGCTACTCCAAAGCTTTGAATGCGGTAAACTTCAGGCATTATCCTATAAATCAACAGCTAACTCAAAATGAAAGTCTCCACTAATAAAAGCTAGAGCATTAGCAAGAAGACTTAAGAGAAGTACTATAAACTGCACAGACATAACTGCCCATAGGCACAGGAGAAAATACCATCTATGGGACTCAGGAGCAAGTATTTCACTGTACTTTAATAACCACTAAGCTCCCAGATCTGTAAGAGATATTTATGCACCTCAATCCCTTTGGCAATGTTGGCTCTAAGGTGTTTTTAAAATCTTATCCCAAATTACAAAGTATCT
This sequence comes from Fulmarus glacialis, assembly GCF_000690835.1. Taxonomy (NCBI): domain Eukaryota; kingdom Metazoa; phylum Chordata; class Aves; order Procellariiformes; family Procellariidae; genus Fulmarus; species Fulmarus glacialis. The sequence continues at coordinate 3,275 of NW_009190089.1, forward strand.
ATGAATTTCCAGCCCATTTTCACTTCCAATTACTTCTATTCAATTCTGTTCTTGCCTGATGTATAACTTATGTTAAAACATATGGCAGTGTATTTGCTAAAAATTCCCTCAAAAAGTGCATTCCCTAAATCAGTTCTAAACAGCTTCAGATTTGAGATCAGGAAGGGGGTGGAGGGGAGAACCTAATAGTGCTTTGGTTTTTTTCTGTTGGGGTTTGGGGCTTTTTTCTTCTTTTTTTCCTATGGAGCTAACTGAAGCAGCCAAAAGTTATTTAGAGTTAGTTTATGAAGTGAAAATTCTATAAATTGTAGTGGAAAGGCAATTTAATCTTAGTTCCAGATATTGAAATGCTCAATATACCTTAAAAAAAACACAAACCTTCATAAAGGTTATTATTAAATACTTTGGAGAAAGATTTAGGAAAAATACTGCACATGCATTCAGTAGGAATCCCCAGTGGTTGTCTCATTTACCTCATTACACACATGCGCGCGCACACACACAGAGTGTTAATTGCACTCCAAAAGAAAACTGCAGGCACAGACTGCAAGAAATTATGTGGGTCCTTCCCCGGTTCCCTCCTCCTGATGGACACCTACTATTCTTCCAAAAATTCCCCACAGAAAAAGAAAGTGCTAATTGTAGCTATCACAAAGTGTTTTTCCATTGTCACAGAAATTTAATTCCTAAATTTGAGTCAATGCACACGCAGAGGCAGAGACCAAGTAGAGGTTGGAGTGATGATGGATCCACGCAGCAATTCATTCTAGCAAGCAAAAATTAAACACACATCAAGAGTATAATTGCCTAATTGGCAGATCCACTTCAAAATCTTGAAAAGCTTATTTTCAGCCTCTTAAAGCTAACTGATGCAACACCTTCCTGTAAGAACACCATGTAGCCCAGGCACTTGTCTCCCATACCACAGAGTTACCACAAAACGCATTAGTTCCCACTTCAGGGCTTATTCTCTTACATTTTTCCAGGAACAATGTGGGACTTCTTTTTGTTCTCAGAAGAAATAAGATGCTTAGCTCAAATCTCAGTACCTGTTAAGACTTGGAAGTTCGTGCTGTCTTGTGCCAATCAAAGCTGTACAAGACGCTCGGGCATGTAAGGAAAGGGCTAGAACAGAGAACACTCTCATGCCACTGTATCAGATAATGGTGTGACCTCATCTGCAATATCAAAGGCAAGGCCGCATCTCAGAAAGATCAAAGAAAATAGTAACAACAATCAGGACCCTGAAAAATCTCTCATGGAACTGACTTAAAAAAAAAAAAAAACTTGCAGAACTGTCACATGATGGATGTTAATTTGGAGAAAATTGGACAAAGAAACATAAGCCCAGAGAGAGGACGTCTGCTCTCATCGACTCAAGACCTGAAAGAAATTGGTGTTAGCTGATCACCAATTACAATAAACCTTCCATTTAGGAGCTAGCACTAGGCTCCAAGAGCAAGCCCGGGGAGCAAACAGGAACACATTAGCACTGACAGCAATTGATTTGAGGACAGGTTGTGGGACTGCATGGCAATACCAACACAAGAGGCTGACCGCAAGTAGAGGACAGATCTCGATCCCGCCTTCCAGGCTTGTTCTCCAGCATCACTCTCAGGAATGAAGAGAGAAATGGTTAATGCATTAATTCCTCTAGGAGAGCTAAAGTCAGCCTGTACTAGTGGAAACTGTTGCTTTCTCCCTATACCCTAATACAAGTAGGACCATAGGAATGCATTTTCTCCAGGCCTGCATACCATCGACAAGCAGTTACTCAAGCGTAAACGCAAGAACCAGCTTTATGCCCTCACATAACTGCATCACAGCCACTCACACCACCTCCTGCAAGGGCAAGCTTTAGGTGAAGCACGGCAGGCTTATGCTGAATTCAGTCCCCTGACACAGCAAAGGCACATGCTCACACTTGGCCTGCAGTGCCTTTATTCTAAATAAGTAATTCTCTGCTTTACCATGTCTCCTTAAACACTATGCTAAAATGAAAGGGGAGCAGCATTTGTTCCAACCACAGCAGAACTTTAGTTTGCTTAGAAATGAAAAAAAAAAAAGCAGAGGGCAGGCTGCAAAAAAATCACTCTGCAAATTACAGGAACTGTGGCACAGCAAGGAAGTACACGCTTCTAATGGCCTCCAGTAAACAATACATATGCATCTTCTGCTTGAAAAATGTATCATGCAGCTAAGTGAACATTCCTCTCCGGACACTATTTTTGATTGAGGTACAGAGGCCCTGCTGGATGGGGAAGCAGACAAATCCAGGAGAGCAGGAATCCCGTCCCAGACAGCTTACAATTCACACAGACAAGGTGAGAAAAGGAAGGAAAAAGTCACAATCGGTCACAAAGACGCAATCAAGGAAAACATGTTGAGCCAACTTAACCACCGGGAAGGAAAGACAACCTCGATTCTAGAAAAGAAATACTGCTTCGTTTTCTACTTGTAAAGGTAATTCTCACGTGTTGAAAAATTGTGAAAGGGCGGTTGAGTTGTGCATCAGAACTGGAAAAAGAAACCCACTTACGCAAACGTCACTAAAAAAATTAAATAAGGAAATAAAAGAAGTTTGTGTGAAATTTTTTTTTTTATAATATTATACAGTTACAGTTGTAGCAGTATTTGCAATCTTATGTATATTCATATCAATGAATCACTTAGCCTCAGCCTAAAAACCGTGTTTTCTGTATGCTGGAGTAACTGAACACCCCAACTTCACGGGGGAAAAACTTCAGACCTACCACATACTTCTTTACACAGACATGTTCTGAAGATTACTTTTTGTATCCATAGGTAAAACATGTAAACTATCATTAGATTACACATAAACTATTGATTCATTTTCAAATCTTAGCTTAATATTGCCTAATAACCTGCCTTTAGAAAGAAATATTCATGTTCTTGCCACTTAGGAACAGGTGGACTTTCCTTTATTAATTATGGACTACTGAGACAACAGTCACAGGACAAAAAAAAAAAATCATGGTTGTCAAAGGAATTAGTATTGCATTTAGAGGTTTTTATGCAATTTTTCTGTGTTTAGATTTTACAAAGATGCTCAACCACAGCTGACAAATGCTAGAAGTCATTACTAGAACGTACCAGTATCAACAGTTGTATGTCCATGGATGTTTTTTTAAAGCAAGGGTGTATTAGCAAACCCCTTGGTTTCATAAAAGGAATGTACAGATAGCTTTCAAAACTCCTGTGACACTGAACTAGAACTCTGGATTTATGATTAACAAATCTAATAACAAACTTAAAAGAGCCTTGTTTGGACCTTTTTATGTCAGAGCAATTTATTGTGACAGAAGATTATTTTATCAGCTTGGAGATAGCAATCTTTCTCTGAAAGAAGATACTTCCAATGACTCCGTGTTTACAAACAAGCAGGAGTTTTCAAGAGAGAACATCTCATATATACACACAACCGGAAAAAAAAAGGATATACAACTGGCAGAGGTTGAGGATTTCACTTACTTAAAGCACTTAAAAGAAAATGGAGTTCCTTTGAAAATTCATCTCCAAGTGTGGGTTGCCGAGTCAGCTTTTTGAAGATTAAACAACTTTATAAAGAAGGAAATAATATGGTAGAGATTAAACTTCAATTTCTATTTCACCTGTTTGACTTTGGGTCCTTTCATGCTTTGGCTACATAAAATTTGGCATTAACCTGAAAGCTGAAAACATTTTACCATATCCAAACTCACAGGAGCAAGAAATGTCCTCTGAAGGAGGCCACCATATATATATATATTTTTCTTTTTTAAGACAAAACATACATACCCTTAAGTCTGGAGAGAAGTTGTCTGCCGAGGTGGAGACCGAGTCGGACGATATAGCAGAAGCAGATTTGGTGTGAGCAGAATGGTCTGAGTGAGAAGTGGAAGCGCTATAAAGAGAAAGACCACAGTGCATCAAAACCATGCTCAAGAACGCTCAAAAGCCGACAAGTACGGCCACTCGCTTACAGCCATATTAGGCATTTTTCGCTGTTTCCACCCTTTCCATTCCCAGCTATTCAACCCTCAGCAGTGGTTTAAGAGTTTTACTTGCCATTGCCACGGATTACCAAAGCGCACACAATCCATTACCAAATCTCAGCTCAGACTGAGCCAACGTTATCACTTGATCAAATCCTAAATCACAGAAACTAAGGGCTTCCATTTCAGGCCTTCAGATGGGAGATATTAGTGTGCTGCAAGGGGATGAAACCAGACAGAGTCCTGAATGCACGCCAGCAGAACTCCAACCGCAGCTTTACAACGGTGGGAGCAACTCAGAATAAAAACTCTTTCCATCACACGTAACTTTCCTCCTTCAGGTGTAAGTACAACCCTCAGGAGAATTGAAAAGACTCTCTCAGCATACCTCTCTGGTGATACAAAGTGCAATTTGTAAATAGAAAAGCAAACCAGTTATTTCTTTTTCTATACAGTTTTTCTAGTACAGCTGTTAGCAATTAAAATAAGCTTATTCTATAGCATTTTTATGCTGCAAACTCTCCTACAACCATAATTGCTTAAAATTAGCTTTTGGTAATAATGCTCTTAAAACCCCAGATGACTATAAAGAAAGTTCCTCCGTGGTTCGTTACTCTCTGAAGCTACAGTACAGCAGTGAACGCTACCTGCTCCAATTAATTCTCACACTCTTACTGACCCCAGAAAGGTTTTACCTGCGTGTAAAGACACTCTTAAGGATCAGCTATGAGGCTTGCAAGCCTAGGCTTGGCTGAAGCGGAATACCAGGAGGAGTATTACCGTTACTACTTGTATTAATTAGACATGTGACAACCTAGAAACAGCTATATGTGAGCTTCCAAAGGGCCTGGAGATCTGTTAATTGTCTGAAAATTGTTTTGCTGCTGGTAAACAGCCACCGAAAGGCCAAAATGTTCCATTTTTATTGCTATTCTTCGGAGTTTGGCAAAGTATTGCACAGGCAATGTTAAAAACCTGAAGGACTACAGCAAAATTGGGCTCTTGCTGGGAGTCAGTCCTTTCTCTCCAAGGATTAGAGAGTATTGGCAACTTTTTCATCCTACGAAGTAGAAACATAGAAATGGAACCTTTGGGAACAGTAAAAAATTATTTAAAATAAATGATACTGGTGTGCCAATTGAATAGCACAATTCCACTGAATGCATTTGTTGTACATGGTTCAACAGCTAATCACAGCTTTCCAACTTGCCCAACTCTTGCGGTGTTGCTGGGTAAACTCACGTCATTTTGGATGGACAGTGACACTTGTGCACATAGCGCTGGCTCACACTGCAACAGCCCCAGAGTCTCCGTCTCAGGCAGAAAAAATCTTACACGAAAATAACAAGAACTGAATCTACAAAGCCTCCTGTTCTTATGGATCAAAGGGCCTCACATATACACTGAATTTGTGTACAGTTTCACATTACAACAAAATTGATATAAAGTGTACACTGCTGCTGAACGGGCTGCTCACGTTCCCCTCTCTTCCTCCTCCTCTCAACCTGGACTGCACACCACTGCCATCTCCATTGCGCTGGACAAGCATCACGGGATGCACGGTTCAATTTGCTCATCTGCCGGGGCAGTAAACTATTAATAAACATGAAGAGAGTCTCCTGTTGGATAATAAGGCTGATTGGATTCATTACATGGCCGTATAAATCATCAGATGCAGCGCACGGAGAGGGAGGGAATCTGTATCTGGAGGTGATGAGGAAGGCTGAGAGCACTTCTGCGCACAGCAGCCTGCAGGCATGCTAAATTAGGCTTTTTTACATTACTTTAAACGAGTTCAGACCCCTGGATGTGTCCCTTGAAACTCCTTTCAGCCTGGCTTCTGCATGGTCAGCCTTCCTCTTCCCAGCGTTCCCCCTCGTGTTTGCACCTGTTTAATTAATTTGATTTTTAAAACTGTGTAAAAAAAAAGAATCACACTTAATTTAATCATTCCACAAAGCAGCACCAGTTTACTGTACAGCAACCCATAAGGAGGTGGTACTTAAAGTTATCAGTGAAGAGCAAGCAGATACTATAGATGCCTTTATCACTGGGTGACAACCCTGACTCCTGTCCCTGGGTCCCCACGGTGCCTTCTCCCACGCTGGCTCCAGCCGGGGGAGCCAGAGGCTCAGAGTAAGCCTCCAGAAGCCATGCCTTCTAGTTCCCTTCTCTTTGAGGGCCCAGAATTTTGTGTATTTAAATGCATTTTACAGGTCAGCAACTCTGCTGAGTTTACAAGTCATTTAGCACAGGTGTAAATAAATAAGCAAGGGGCACACCAGCAGCTAACCTGGCCTGTGTGCACCGCGCAGGGCAGCTTACTCACTGAGCGAACATCGCTAAACCACTGAGCACAGTAACCTATTAATAGAAGCATTTGCATCAAGAATTTCACATCCTTTAGTCACAGAAAAGGGAGCTGAAAAGGCTGGAAAGGTTTAACGGAGTGTGCTAGCCTCTCTGCCCCAAGCTAGGAGAAGCTACACCCAAACAACTCCCGAGGCCTGTCTGTCTAACCTACTCTTAACAGCTCCCAGGGAGGGAGAGTGCTAACAAAAGGATCAAAATTTCACCAGTTTTACTGCTTACACAAGTTGTCTGCCCTTGTACATTCTCAGTGTCTATCTAATACACAAGCAGAAATTATCTAATCATTGTTGACCACAGATTTTTATGAAATTGTTAATTAATTTCACTTTGGCAGGCTGAGGGGCTAACTGCTTTACCCAGGGGAAAAAAAAAAAAACAACCCAAAAAACCCAAACCAAACAAAAAAAAAAAAGCCAAAACAAAACAAAAAAAGAGACCCATACTCCACGGTCTGAGCTTTGAAAGTGTTTTGTGTTTGCTGATCACGCTTGGCTTCAAGCAGGTTTTAACGAAGGAAAGCATTTGCATTTTAGAAGTGGATTTTCAAAAGCTCCCCGCACCAGCGTCCCCCTGCTCCTGCAGAAACCACTGGTGAAGCCTCCCTCCAGCAACAGCAGCACGAGCTTTTGGGAAGCGCTGCCTGCATATACAGCGAACAATACCGCTTGGATTATGCGGCTCTGCACAGTATGCATAGGTTGCATATGTTTGGCTCGCTGCCTCTGTTCTCCTCATCCATCATTTATAGGGAGCTGAGATGGAACGAAGGAGCAGACAACCGAAACGCCGCTGGCTTGCAGCTCCCTCCTCTTATCGTCGTCAGGCAGTTGCACGGCTCCAGCTCCATTGCTTTGCAAACTAATTAAACTGATGTCCCTGCATGTACATGAGAAGTTTATTAGCTTCAGTGGTTTAGCCAATCTTGAGCTCTCCTCTGCTGCCAATGCAAAAGGAAAGATCCTCAAACCATGCGGTTTCATATGCCTTTGGGTGGGGAAAGGGGGAGAGCATCCTGGGGCCGACACGCAAACTCAGAGCAAGGAGAACAGAGCTCCCTCTGTGATTTGCCACCAGCCCTTCTGCATCATCTTGGGCAAATCATTTACTCCTGCTTCTGTCATGGCTTCTGCACATGATCCCAGCTTTTGCCAATGTGAAGTTAAAACCGTCTCGTACAATTCTTTTGGCAGCAGGACAGGGTACTTCTGGTATCAGTCTAAAATGCTGAGGACCCCAACAAGGATGCTCTGTTCTCTCAGGGACATACCCCCAACAGCTGAGTTCCACCAGTAAGACACCCGGAGCAAACCTGAGTGATGGCAGGGGCATGACGGTCAGAAGTAACTGCTGGGTTCGGGGCACCTGACAAACACTTGAGAACACAGGTAGGTTTGGCCAGATTTCAGCAAGGGTTAAAAATCACTGGAGCTGTTCCAATCACTGCTAGCTGAAGGTCTGGTTCAATACAACTTAATAAACGTGCAAAACAACTATTATTATCTCTGAACCTCATTAAGGTTCTAGGAAACAACGTATACTCAGGTTCACAAAATACTTTGAACTCTTCCTACAGGAAAGAAAGCGAATGCAGATGTTCGTGTGAGGAACCTGTGAAGACCAAGGACCTCCTGAAGCATTTCTCTTCCCATGCCTCAGGCCCAGGCAGGTCCGCACTGTTCTTGCCGATGGATGTCTGTGTTAAGTGCCAAAAGAGACCCCTACAACAGTTCAAAAGCACCTCCAGGGAAAGCACCTTACTCCTGTGACTGCCATCTCCATTTACTCCTCTCCTTCCTCCCTCCCCATGCAGAAGTGGGAAACAGGTTTAGGATGCAATTAACACTGATACATGTCTTTCATTTTAGTAATTATTTTTATTATTTAAATGTATTTCTTGTGGCCAGATTTTGAATGATAAATGAATCCAAATGAGAGCTGTTGGCACAATGGTCTTCTGCAGTATCTGCATGCAGTATTAACCCCTTGGCTATATGGAATACATATACACAACTAATAAGAGAATTACGACGGAAACCAAGCTCAGTGACTCAACTCCTGATAAAGTGTTCATTGTTATTATCAGGACTATCCCACAACATGCCAGATGGTTTTCAAACATAACTCAGACTCAGACAGATGCCCTCCGGTGATTCTTGTTCAGGCAATGGAAAGGTTATTACTGCATCCGTAACAGAATTGAAGGTATGCCAGTGTGCTTAGTTTAAACTGTCAACAAAGACGTAAAGAAGCTGCGAACAGAAGTGTCTGGGACACGCAAACTTATCCTGTTAAACTATGAAGGTGCAGGGGAAATATGTTGGGGGAAAGCAGTGATAAAGTCTTAAGCCACTTCAAAAAGTGTCATTAAATGGCATCTGCCAGAGGCATCGAGGCAATCTCTACCCTCAGACCCCTGCAATGTAAAAAATGTGATGTATAAGAAAGCCAAGAAATAAAAACTTGTAGTTGCCATTTGTTGTGCCAACTGTTACAGAAATAGTTTGACTATGAAGTTATTGCCTTCCCAGTGTAGAGAAGCAACAGTTTTCCCTGGAAGGCAAAAGCACAAATACAGCTTCTGAAGAGGGTGATTTGACCTCATGAGGGTCTGAGCACGACACAGTGAACTCAGGTCAGGTAGAAGATAAGCATAAAGATGCAAGGGAAGTGCCAGAATCAAACTGTGAAGCCCTGCAGCTTTAACCTGATGCAGACAAACGCACCATTTATGCAGGACTGAGTTCTCCTCCCTGTATCCTTACCCCTATTGTAGGGAATTTAATACAACGTTCTTTGTACTCCAAACCCAGGATATTTTACTTCACTGTCTCCACCCTCCTAGGAGATCTCTACGAAGAGCTTTCTGTGAACGTCAGGCCTAAGGATGACCATGCTATACAACCTTTTCTCTCAGGCCATGTGAACCAAGAAGAAAGTCACAACAACCAATTTCATGTATCAAATAAAACTTCACAACAACTTATGGCAAAACATGAGACAAAGGTCATGACAATAATATGAGGGGTGATCTGGCTAAACCACCCCAGCTTGTAATTGCTGAGAATGGTTATTTCTGAGCAAGCTCTTAGAGGTGTGCCTCTTTCTATTCAGCAAGAACATAAAAAAATATACACATATACACCTTCCCAAAGATAAGAAACAATCCTATGCAGAAAGGGACTGGGTGCAATAAGGGTGGTGAGACACTGGAACAGGTTGCCCAGAGAAGCCGTGGATGCCCCCTCTCTGCAAGTGTTCAAGGTCAGGTTGGACAGGGCTTTGAGCAACCTGGTCTAGTGAAAGATGTCCCTGCCCATGGCAGGGGGTTGGACTAAATCATCCTTGAAGGTCCCTTCCAACCCAAACCATTCTATGATTCCATGGATAGCAAGTCCCCGAGAAACTACTGTTAATTTTTGAAGACACTTGTTCAGACTTTGAAAACTAAGGAAGAGACCTTTGTCTTGCTTCAGAATAAGAAAAAAACCCAAAACCCAGAGACAACAACAAAAAAATCAAGTTCCGATTCCTAAAGTTCCCCTCCTAAATCCATGAGTGGGAAGCTGCGCCTGAGTTTAACAGCCAGAACTCTGCGAAAAACTGATGGAACAGGAGGAAAACACACCTCTGGAAAATATGCCATTTTATTTACAGCATATGCATAGGGCTCGAGGACACCTATTTTTTTTGTACCAATGTCTTAAAATACTAACCTGGCCCACTCCTATAAATAACACAACCAAAATGCAGTCAGTGATGATAAAGTCACCTCTCCAGCACCTTCTTTATGAATATTCCTTCCCTGCCAGTACAACAAGTAGCTGTTTCATTGCTTGCAAAGATGTGCCAATTACTCAGATGCTAATTGGCATGAGCTGCTCACACCATTTCTTCTGTTTCAAACTGAATGTCTTGTTTCAATAGTCACCGAACTGACATGGAAAACAGGTGATAAAATGCACCACTGATAGAGTTTCTGATGCAGAGGTCATAAGCGAGGAAAACACTGCAGAGGGCAAATTTCCATTTCCTCTCTTCCTGTTTTTTTCAAAGTTTCTCATTATGTACATTCCTAAAAATTAATCCAGGTGCAAACTGCAAATTAATGATAACTAGTGGTAAATACAATTTAATTTGGAAGCTTCAGATGCCAAGAGAGCAGGATCCAATTGGTTCAAATTTACAGCAGGGCCATGAATAGGAGCACCTGCAGCACTTGGGCACTTCTCTTAAAAGTATAATGACGCAGAGCTACTGAGTGCTCCCCGATCACTTCCCAAACTCAAGCTGACAACTCTCCCTCCTCAATACTTTCAACACTCCTGTTTCTTTCAGAGAAGGAAAAAGAAATACTGAAAAACCTTCTGGGTCACATCAGAGCAGAGGGAGACAAACTGGTGCTTGCTCCCGATGAATATGACTTTGTCCTAGCTAGTACTGGCTGAACTGGCCTGGGAAATCCAGCAGCTGCCCACATCAGGCTCTCCCATTTACAGCAGCTCTCTGTGGATCTGTGCTAAGGCTAAGTGGTCCCCATAGTCCTTATCTGTGTATATATACACCTAAGCATACTCAGAAGTCTCTCGTATGCCCCTCTACGAACAAGCACTTGAAAGCACAGCTGGCATCTGACCGAACCAGGGCTCTCTGCACTGGCTTCCACTCTGCCACGGGGCTGTAACAGGCTCTGCCGCTGTAAATTAAGTTTCAGCGTCTTAACACCATCTCTCCCAGGACAGGAATCCCACAGTGCTCAGCACTGCGCATGCCCATAATAACAGGCAACCCCTCTCCAGAAGATCTTACATGGACAGACAAAGGAGTAGTATCTCCAGCGAGCAGTGACTCGATCTTAATTCTTCACAGCGAAATAGAAAATCAAAACAGGCTCATTCTATTTAGACAACAATACCAAAGGAAACTACCTATAGCATACATGAGATACATCCTTACCCCCTCCAAGCACCCAGCACCCTCTTTTTAGGCACACGCAGGACAGACAATTGCTACATTTCAGAAGTACGTGGAACTCACAATTTTTCTAAACATTTAAAGATGCCACTTTAACCTCTGCTTGACCTGTAACAATCCCAGAGGGGAAAAAAAAGCCATAAACAAATATGCTTTTGAAGGAAAGCAAAGCACCAACTGCCAGGCTTCCTCTGGCATTCAGAGGAGGCAGACAGTTATATAATATAATAATGTACCCTTCTCCATTCAAAAGGGCCGGCAATGTCAGAGCTTAACATCATCTTAAAAAGAAGCCATTTCAGCAAACAAATCATTGTGCATGTGTGTGACAGACCTAAAATAGCCCCCCACACCACTTGCCTGAATGAAAAAGATTCACTTCTGTTGCCAAGCAAAGCCGGGTCTCAGTCCGACTTCAATGTTCCAAGGGAGGAAAATGTCATTTTTCAAAAGTTGATCCTTCTAAGTAGCATCCTGAGCTGAATATATAGTACATGTTTTCCCATGAGCCATAAAGAGAATGTCCTATATTTTGACCGTGAACAAGCTTTTCTAGGAATGCAAATTTTGCTCTCAATAGTTACACAATGGACTACAGTGTCACAAGCACCGTTCGTGCTCCATTAGTCATTCTTTTATTTTTTTTTTTAAACAAAAGGCCTACAGTGTGTGTAGAGCACTTGCTAAACAATAGGCTGATTGTTTAAAATATTTGCAAGATTCCAAGAATAGAAGGCCAACACCCAAAGACAAACCAATATGCAGCACATAATTAATAACAGCGAGCAGCCCACAGTATCATGCTTCCATGAGTCAAACAATCCAGAAGGTGAAAAACAGGAAGAACAGCAGCTATCAGAGGCCTGAACCGATATCCTCTGATCAGCACATGGAAGGTAACTACAAAATGATCTGTATTCATGAGAGGAACAAAAGGGGAGTTAGGTTTCTAACAAGCTCCAGGCTGGTATGGGATGGTGCTCAGCTACAAGGAGGAAAACAGAAGGAAAAAAAAAAAAAAAAATTTTTCAAGAAGTCATTAGACTTCTGCAGGGAACTGACATTTTACCTCTGTTTCACCAACTAAATTTCAGCCCGTTATCTACGGAGTCCAAAATTAGTTACTACTCCTAAAAGCAGGCTGATAATCCAGTACTTTGGTCTGATTCCAGTTCCGAATGGAAATGTTTGGTTTGCAATATCCACCACTAGCACACGCGCCTTCACTTGCAGCATTAGCAGTTTGGGCAGTGAGTGGTGGGCAAGGCAAGCAACCCACGTCCTCCAAGGGAGAGGTGATGGAAAGGCAGCCCAGTCGTTCTGGCTCTGCCGTAGTGCTTGGGAGAAAGGTTTGACAGACTTCCCAGAGATGGTGCGTACGCCTGGGTCTGTGCTCCAAAGCTTTGGGGTTTCCAATCACTAGGACAGACACTTAGCATCGAAAATAAATTAAGACTGTAAGGTGAAAGGGGGCTCAAAACACAATCCTGCTTACTGTCAACACAAACAAGGTTGCCTGCTAGAACAGTGCTCCCACCCGCTCATCTCTGCACCTTCCTACACATTAGGTTATTGCTATGCTTTTTGGGATCATTTGGGGTTGTTCAGAAGGAGCTAGTGCCTTTGTTTTCAAATATGAGATGCTGCAGAGGGCAGGGGGCAGGATTGAACTAGAAGTGAAGAAGATTCCGCCTACCCCCCCCAAGAAAACAGTATTTCTAGGTCAAAAAAACAGGCTAAGGGAGAGAAGTTCCAGCACCTCCGGCTTCAGATGGTTGAAGAAGTGCTGCACAGTGACAAAGAGAAAGCCATTAGAGAGATCACTGATTGACGGGACGTCTGGCAAATGATCTCTCAGGCCGTGACAAATCAGCACATGTCCTGACCTGCACCTTTCTCGCCCAAACAGCCACAGCCAAGGGACTCTCCGTGCAGCATGACTGCCTCTAGCAAAAAGGCAACTCAAGAATCCAAATCCAAGTGTTTCCTGGTGCTACAAGATCACCCATGTCTCTTAGCCCTACCTGTGGACAAAGCTGATTCCAGGGCTCAGGACATTTTATGGCAGAGACGTAAGAGACCTGGGTGGTGTTGCTATCTCCTACATCAGAGCAACCTCGGATTTACCACTGCACCTCACAGGAGAAAGAGGGCTGGCAACATCTGTCTCCACAGGTACTTTGAATGCAGACAAAAGTCATGATGGAAATCCTACATACAGTTCAAAACCACTCTTGCAGTTTACCAATATTTGTATTTACCATATAAACCTTCACCCCCTTCCTTTAAAATATACTAACCCAAAAAAAAAAAAAAAAAAAGAAAAAAAATTAATAAGTCATATAAATGGGAAATGACAGTTTGCTCAGACGGTCCCATGATAAGTTGCAATAACAACTGCAGAGTCTGAGAGCAAGGAGAAGCAGAAAAAATGAAAACCAATACAGGATATAAAATCTTTTGTTTTCTTGTTAATTTTATATATTTTTTTTTTTTTTTTTTAGAAAAAAACTATTAACTTGATCAAGGAAAGAAACAGAAATAATACTTACATTAGTAGGTATTATTATTACTCACCTTAGGACAGAAAGGAGAACTGGATAAAAAGACAGATATAACTTCTCTTTTACTATTTGTATTCTGGCAGTGCCTTAATTTCTAGTTACGTACTAAGAACCAGTTATGTATAGTTCAACCAAATATACGTACACTTCCCACAGTTCATGTGCTGCCTCAATTTTTCTTTAGATTCCTACCTATTTCCCTATTTAAAAAACACCTTAGTTAGAACGTAACACATATTGTTAAATGTTCTGATTTTCTTTCAAACACACACCACACACCCCCCTCACCCCAATAAACCAAACACCCACAGGAATTAAAAATACCAGCGATTTACTCATCAATGACATTACTTGTTCCATCCCGGGAAAAATCAAAAGAAGGAGGAAGGAATATATAAATACAGCCAATCTGGAGAGTCTTGTATCACCTAGCAAAACTGACGTGGTTTAACACCTTGATCAGCTTTCACAGACACTACGCAGCTGCGTGCTCTGCCAGACTCGGCTCAAAAAAGGATTGGGAACAACTATATTCTGTTGGCAGCCCAGCCCCTGCATGAGATTGGTCCCTAGCAGAGTCTCAAAGCTAAAGTAAGTCAAATGGTCAATAATTTGGGGGCTTTATTTCCACAAATTCAAGCTAAGATGACACAGGATGTTTTCAGAAATATTGAGCACCTGTATCTTGTCACAACTTCCAGAGAGCTCAGCATCTTTGAAAACTGTGGTCCATCAAAGTCCCCGGGTTCAACACTCATACCTGGGACCAGGTTTCCCCACGAACTCAGTCCCGTTTATTCTGTAAATACAAAGCCCAGTTTCCAAAGTGCTCAGCAGCCGTTGATTTCTATATGGCCCAGATTTGCCAAAGAGCTCTGCACCCTCTTTCACCCCACTGGCCAGTTGTAGGGTACATGTTGAACACAAAGGTCTTTCAAATTCTTCCACCTTACAATGAAATGAGGCACACAAAGTTTGCAAGCTCATCTGAAGACTTTCTGTACATCAGTCCTCATTCATCTGAAATGAGGGCTAATCTTCTAAGATCACCTACAACCACTTCCTCGTGCCACTTCTGCCTCCTCAAGCAGAAATCAGTGCATGCGAAAAACAAAGTAACTCAAAGAGGAGTAGGATCAAAGAAGTCTGGAGACGGTTCAGCTCCCGATGGTAGATGCTCCCCACTTAATGGAAACCCAGGCAACGGAGTCTAGACAACAATTCAGCACTCCCAGAGTGTTGTTCATTTGAATTACTTATGAAGTGTATTGACTCTTAGGTAGGGAAGTTTTAGATACCTACTTCACATGGAGATATGGCAATCTGAACTAGATCCTGCCCTGATTTCCAGAAGATGAGTGTCTAGTGGCAGAGAAGTTTGTATTTGCTTTTTGTTTTCAACTGAACATGGCCTTTTGCAGACATCAGAGAAAGCACAGGGAAAGAAGGAAATGCAAAAATGAGAGAATATAATGTATTTCTCCAACTTGAGAGAAGCCTTGTCCAAGAGAACCTGCACATATTCGTGACATCTTTCTCATCTAGGTATTCCCTTATGTTCGAAAAAGGAACAAGCTTTTTCTGTAATGGAAAAACTGAGATGGCTTCCCTTCCCATCTCCATCTTTGTTTAAATGCAAAACTTGTCATAAGTTATTACTTTCACTCCTCTGTCAAACATAGTTAAAGTTGTCCAAATGTTACAAAAACTATTAGTGGACAAACTAGACAGATATACACACGTACATAAAGAAATGGGGCGTAGGAAACCAGACTACAAATCTCTGTTCTCTCCTCAGTTGTTAACAGATTTAGTTAATATGTAAAAAAGACGAATGACGTGAGTTGAGAAATAGCTCCTTCCTTTTTTGGAGTGGAGAACCCAAACTCAATGCACTTTTTGCCCCTACCACAAAGGGGAGGGAGTTCTGCGTAGGTGGTCACATCTGAATTACTCACTGTAGGCTCTCCTGACAGTCACCGGGGAGAAACTGAGATGACTCACTCTTCCCCATTGTCTACAAAAAGAAAGCCAGAGACTAGCAGAGATCTGTATTAGTCCAGTGAGATGAGACAAATCTCATCCAGGGTGCCTGCATTTTTCTTTATGCAAGGGGGAAGCAGAAAGTGGAAGCAGAAGGTGGAATCTAGAATCAGAATGTTTTAGCAAAAAAAGATGAAAGATGTCCCTCCATGGTGCTAGAGGCAGCAGTGATCAGCAGAAGCTGTACCCCAGCAGATGGTAACAAGTGAAGGGCCAAGACTGCTCTGCTAGCGCAAGGCCTGAGCACATCCACAAACACTCCCACCACATTTTTCTTCTCACATCCCGGCGTTTAATGACCGTTCTGGTAGCATGCTTCTTCACCTTTGAGGAAAAAGTCTTGGGAAGCACTCTCTCATGAGGTGTGGGGGCTCCTTTTCAGTGTAGAAGTGGGATGTCCATTCTTAGACTTGAGGACACAGCCTGAATTTTCAAGAACAGCATACTCCAAAAGTCAACTTGGGTAAAATGCGAGCAGAAGATCCCACATTTTTCATTTCTTTATCAGAGGTGTCCTACTCACAAATGAGATGCTGATCAGTTTTGATTTGTTAAAGATATCCCATCTGCTGGTTAAACCAACCTCTACTCTGATGACTGATTTTGACAGTCATCCTTCAGCAGCAAATCCCTGGTACTACAGGTTTCAGTGACCCGCCCCTACCTTCAGCCCCTATAATCTTCCATATGTAACCAACTCATTCACAGGCTCCAGCTTTTTCATGGGCAGTTTTAGCTGAAACAGTTGATGAGGCTAGTCTTTCTTACTACCTATCTGTGCAATCTTTCTCTTCAAGAAGACCGCCATCTTATAGCAGTGATACCAGCTGAAATCAACAATAGGATTTATTAACACAGCAATAAAAATAGCACGAATGCTTTATTTTCACTAAAGGCAGGAGGTATGAATGAGGCTGTGGTTCAGGAGCTCAGCAATTCAGATATTAGTGCTTTTTGTGCTGGGGGGAAAAAAAAACCAAACACCAAACACTGCTCACAGAACACCACGCAATGTGGTGTTATACTCACTCCACCAGTTAAATTTTGTTTAGAAAAAATAGCTGGGTTAACCTTTAGCCCTGTCATTCAGTACTGCCATTGCTCTTCATAGGCCATAAGCTTTGTAATGAATTTTCAAGGCTGCGGGACCGAGGTTTGTTACACTTGCTTTGCCTGAACTTTTCTTGGCCTGCCTGCACCTTTGTTTTACTTGGTTTAGTTGTGACTGCAATTTCTGTAATTGGCCATGTGTCTATATCTATTTTGTTTTCTTTTTGTTTGTGTGTTTTGCACAGTTAGCAGTAACAAGCAGTTATTCTACATAGAACGAGATATTTACCACTAACATAATGACTTTGTATAGAGAAATACAACAGCCTGGTATGATAGCAGAGGCCTGGAGAAGTGGAAACATAGGATGTGCAAGAGGAATACAGGCACAGGATGAGAAGAGATGGGGCACAGGCTTGGCGAGTTGTTTATAGCCATGGTCTCCAAGTGCCACTTCTCCAGGTAAAACAAAGTTGTCAGCATCAGTTAAAGAAATGCAGACCTGGAGCTGGACAAAACTGGTTTTAGGGGTAACAAAAAGAACAAAGAAATAGTATCTAATACCCATAAAAGCAACCATATATACAAAAATCAGATGTAATGTGGAATTGCAGACCAATGAAGAAAGAGAGGTGTAAAGTTGTTTTACCAAACACACTAAAACAATCCCAGGTGGATCCTACAGTAAGGAAAGAAGAAACCATCAACATGAACCTTATACTTCTCCCAGCAGAGGACTCCAGATGCTGACAACTCGCTGTAACACCCACCACCACCAGAATAAAACCAGCAACTGTGCGACCCAGAGCAGCATGGGAGGGGTGAGCGTAACACCAGGAAGAGGTGTAGAAACTAAGAACTGTATGTATGACAGTTTTAACTGCGTTACTATTCTTTCTTTTTCTGTAATAATTGCATCTGGACTAATAATAATTAGACTTTCAAAATTTCACTTACACTAACAATATTCTTTGCTATATAAAGATGTGCTGCCTTTTTGCCCGTGAACAAGGTTTTGAGTGTAACACTTTGTACGGGCATGTAGTCTCTTTACATCACAGTAAATAAATCCAGATAAAAATGGTGTTTTATTCTAAACAGGTGTTGCCTGTCTTCCCAGAACAAAATATAAAAAAACCCATAAACTCATGTTTTACTAACTAGTTCAGCAGAAATATGATCATATACCTACCTGACTCAGATCAAATTTGAACCATTGGGTGACCTAAGATTAATGATTCTGGAGCCATGGCCAGAAGGCTACAGAAAGGCCAGATCTGTAAAGTGGGAGCATTTGTACAGAGCTAACAAAATGACTAGAATATCACCTTGAAGGGGTTATGGACTAGAAAACTGCTAACACTTTCTCTTCATCAAATATATCAGGGTTTAGAAAGCAATGGAAAAGAATTCATGGAGCAGAGAGGCAAGAGAGAAGCAAGGAAAAGAGCTACCTTGAAATCACTGGAAAATTACTGAGTGAGAACGTTGTCTGGCAAAAGAAACTACAGATGGTAGGAAAAGGAAAAACAAATACTTGAAAAGTTTCACTGATTTTTTTTGTTCAATTAGTCCCAGTTACTGCGGCTATAAAAGAGCCAGATGGTTTTTAGTTAAAAATGAAGATGGGGTAATTACTGTGACTGTCTCTTCTGTATTCTCACTTCTCTGGGTTATCCCAAACACCTCTACAAACCAAGCACTTCATTACTTTCCTGTTATCCTCTTCTTCATGGTGGAATGGGCTTCCCATGGACAAATAACCAGACCACTTTTTTCATGTCCTATTTTACAACTACATCTTGTATATAACACCTTGTCAGAGCGACCTCTGGAAGGTTTCCGATGTATTTCTAATGTATGCTTGCTGTTTTTTTCCTCAGCTAAGCTTTCTGGTAACATAAGCCCTTTGGTGTATGTATCAGGTCTCTTTTTACACTACCTGATACCCTCAGCACTGAAGAGCCAGTAACAGTAAAGCAGGTCATCAGGAAAAGATTCATGAAAAAGAAGCTGTGGATTATTGATTCTGCTGAGCCATTCAAGAGGTGTTATGACCTTTCCAAATGCAGTTCTTGCCTTTGTACGTGAGCTATAAAAGAATTAGCAAAGCAAGGGAGATGATAAAACATCAGAAATAGATAACAAAATATGTTTGAGACAGGTGTTAACCTATAACTGAAGTCATAGCAGGAGTACAATCACATAACAGATAGGAATTGTGTAAATTTGACATCATCAGGTCATCCTCAGTCTTAAAATTCAGGTTCAGTAACTGTGTCTCTGTTGTAAATAGCCTGCAGTTAAGGAACTATGTGTACAACTCAAAACTGTCTAGCAAATAGACTGTTAGTCAACATAACATTACCATCTCTCTTCAGAAAAGGCAGTGCTTGATGGGACCCAAGAGAGTTGTGTTCTGAGCCTAGCTTTACTGTTCACCAGCTGTCAGATCTTGCCTCATCTTTCCACAGCAGTTTTTCATCTCATCCTTAGACTTTCTCGCTCTTCACCCAATCTCTCAGCAAGAAGTCTCAGCACTCAACTGCACATCCAAGAGCTTAGTAAAATTATCCGCCCAGCATTAGTAAAAATAGAGTAGTCCTGGCTTAGGCACATGTAAATAGTTGGTCCCTGGCTCTTCAACGCAGAAATCATCACCTTCTGCATCTGTATAGCAGCTAGAACCGTGGCACCCCAAATTCCTGTGAGACCTTTAAATAGCAATATAACATTAATGACAATAAAAGAAACAGGTGAGTGATATTTTATATTCTCAAATGGAAAATACACTTAAAAACCACACATATACACTTTTATTGAATGGTCAGAGCCTGGACAAGGAGATGTGTGTGTGCCTGACAGGGGAAAACTTCTAAGACTGAAGGTCTCACACTCCGAGAGAAGTAGGAATAGTTTCTGCTGAATGCAAGAGCAGAAACGTGCATGCCAAAGATTGCTACTAAAAACAGTTCCCAAGTTCTTCAAAGGTAATGGTTTCTCTTCACAAGTGCACTGCGTAAATTAAAAGCTCTGAAGTCTTTTTGATTGAATGTTATTTTCATTCTTTTCTGCCCCAAATCCTCAGACTCTAATAAAAGATTCTCCTCACTTTGCAAACATATATGCAGGCACAACCACACAATATACAGTACACGAAAAAACTATCTCAGAATGGACTTCAGTTGCAAATAAGTGTTATAAATTATCACTCACATATTAAAATTAATGATAATGAGCCCATCTGGAGTTGCTAATTGGTTCTAGGCATAGTGTTAAGTTTCTCAGATGCAAAAAACAGTTCATTATCAACACTCAGCCAGCAACATACTTGTCTTTAATGGTAACAACTCCTGAGAAATCCTGTTTCACACATATAAGAAATCAAATCAAGAAGTGCTCTCAAAGCCCATGAGGAAAATGACAGCTACTCACATTTCACTGAACACCAGAACTGGTAAAACTCTTCCCTTTCAAACCCTAACTTCAATGACTCATCACAAAACAACTCAATCAGCAAAGCTCCTACATCTGGTAGCAATGTGGTGCTAGCGAGCCCTCCTCAGCCAACAGCTTACAGACCCCACTCCTTCCAGCATCACTCTCACCCGCGGGGAAAGAATTCCTTCAACATAGCCTTAAATCAGACCAGGTATTGACAGAACCTTATTTGAGACGAAGGGGGGAGTTCATATCTCATGGAGCTATTGCTTCAACAGACCTTGCTGCACTGATTTACACAGAGTTTATGTTTTCAGAGTTATCCCTGCAAACATAAAGACAAGGAGCATGATTATTCTCATATGCTTCAGTAAAAGTGCAATGCATAGATCCACTGTGTCTGCAGACCTCTGTGGATGATAACCACCAGCAGAGAGGTGGTAACAAGAAACCAGAAAGTGGTAACATCAAACGTTGCTACAGTCATGTTGGCAGGAAACATCTGCCCACTGCCTTATCTCTTTCTCTCATTTTCTGCTGAGGTTGAAATATCACTGACATCTACAGCAGTTTCTTTACAGTACAATCACCTGCACACTTTTGCACAGGCAATACAAATTTACCTTCAGCAGATCTAACAGAAAGCTTCTTAGATATCTTATTGGACTGTTGTTCAGACTGGCCTGTAATATGCTTTTTCAGATAACATTTCAGATGAATACAAAGAGATAGATACGTTCATTCAGAAACTACGGCACATAATCACACAGGTTGCATGAACAAAATGCCTAACTGCTCTTAATGAAAAGTAAATATCTGAAGTTTGACATCACCGTTTTCCTAAGGTCATGTGTTCTGCTAAAGTCATACATGGCTTTATCTGGCTTTACTTTCACAAAAGGAAAGATTATGGTAGAATTTTGTTGGCTGTTACTTTGAATTCCAAAGGTCAGAGGGTCCATATGCAATTTCAAATTTAAAACAAAAAAACAAAAAAAAGCACGCACAACTCTACCTATGAATTCATTTTAAGAGTGGTCTTTGAAGAAGTCTGATTAACTAGCACAGCTGAAATGTGTTTATCACTCACTCATCCAGGATCCCCAGGCCATTTTATAGATATAATAGCAGTCCATAACACTGAGTAAAGCTTGCTCTTCCGGACATAACCGTAGTGTAGCTCACCAAACATTAGAATCAGTGTTTTACCTCACTCCTTTTCCTGTCTCACAGGTTGTTCCTGGCCTGACGCTGCAGACACACAAGCGCTTCTTCCAAGTTGCTAGTTAAATACCACTGCAGCTCTTTATGAGTAGTTGGCTCATGGTCATCTGTCTTCCACGAGAACAGGATGCAAGAGGAAAGTCCATCCTAAATATTGACCTTTGGAGACCACAGAGAGCTGCAGAACCGTGTGCTGTGCCACCCAAACCCGGCACTGGGTGAGATGGCTTAGACTTTAAAAGCAGAATAGCTGTTTCAGCACAACTATGAGGGCAGCTGAGCTAGTTAGCTGTGACTTGCTCATTTGAAACTAACTCAGTATTTCCACATAGAGCTGGGGATTTTTTACCACGTACAGACAGTTATAGTGCGAGTCTCGTAAATAGCTTTTCAAACATTTTTCTAGTTGGCACAGAAAGTAGGTAACATTTGTTTAGTTATTCCCCTATCTTACTCAGGGACCACAGGTACTGCACATTACTAGGGTCTATTAAAATACCAAAGCAACTTTCACTGTCAAATGCCATTATTACCATATCTCATGTGCATTATTAAAAGACAAATAAACATATATATGTTCTTTAAGGCACTTATTCACGTGAGCAACCTTACGTATAAGTAAACTCTATCAAGCATGTCTTCTTGAGGAGTTAGATCTTAAGTATCTCTAGAAATACAATACTTACTTAACTTCTGAGCTAGAGCTGAGAGAATCCAGATAATGCGTTGCTGTATATATTTAATACTAGCACCTTTCCAAGTCTTCTAAATCTTGCATAAAACAATTCCATCAACTACAACTCAATAAGGCTTCACATTGCTAGATAACTGTGAATCTGGGATGAGTGACCTTCCACTCATTTTTTTGTTGTTGTTCCTTTTAAATAAAATGCATTATAAAAACTGATGACAGCACCCTCGCAATTCATTGTGCTCCTCACATCATCCCCAAAGCTAACTTTTTCTTTTTAAACAAGATCACTTAGTGAAATATGTCACATCTCTATAGTCATAGGTTAACAATTCAAAGTTGGTCTAGCTATTAGACCACAATCACAGAGATGAAAATAAGTATGTTTCAATGCATACAAATAGTCCCATTAGCTTCAGAAGGATTGTTCTGATGCATAAAATCAGACTGCAGTGCAGCTTTAATGAAAAACAAATCTTAAAAAAACCCCAAACACTGAAAATGGATCTACAGTCCAATTCACAGGAAAATTATTTATTTGTGCAGAAGAATCACTGGATTTGCAGGGGAAACTGGTAATAAACATTCTGAAGGTCACATTCGGAAGGCCTCTCTCATTACAAGAACCTTATTTTACTTTCTTACAATTTTGCCCTAATCTTAACCATTTAAACTAAAAAGTTTCACAGCATACACCAACTCAAGATGAGGGTTTTTTTATTAATAACTGCAGATGAAAAACATTTATCTAGTTCCAACACCCAGCTAGAGAAAAATATATTTTGTTTGGAATACATAAAAAAAATGGCTAGCTTGCATCTTCTAGATGTGGGAGCAGAGGCTTGAAATTCTGAAAGCTTTTGGATAAGCTTTTTTATACCCCAAGAAATCTGTTCAATCTGGGCCTTTTCAGGGCTTGGAGGACATAGCCTTTTGCATGCTCAACAGAAACAGATTTATCATCTCAATTTCCCAACGGTTCCATCTGTGCAGGGCATGCTGCTGAGAGGCTGAACAGGAGCCTCCTTGTAGCCATTGGCTCTTCTGAGGTAAGCTCTCTTTTGTGTCCATAGGCCTGTGTCTCTTACAGTGACTGACCTCCAGATGGTTCCCTTGACGCAGAGGGAAAAAGAAGAGTATATTGGGTCAATGAGGCAAGGGGGAAAGAGGCCTGTAGGCATCTGGCAGGGCACAGGTAAACCGCACAAGGAAACCAATACAGAGAGCAGAGAACAGAACAGTTTGATGAAGGAGGGTGAAATGAGGATGAGGAGGCATGAAGGACTCAAGAAGGAAGAAACCTGAGTGCAAACTGGGCACTGCCTGACTGGGGAACAGCTCTGCAGGACAGGCCTTGGGAGTCCTGCTGGGGAAAAGCCAAGCATGAGAGTACAGAGATGCTGACAGCAAAGAGGCCACCAGCACCCTGGGCTGTAAGAACAGAGACAAAGCCAGGAGATCCAGGGAAGGATCCCCCTCTACTCGGCACTCATCAGAGTGCTTCTGGAATACTGCATCCAGTTTTTAGCCCCCCAGTACAGACAAGACATTGATGACCTAAAGGGAGCTCAGGGAAGCGCCACCACGATGGTGGGGCTGTCTGTGAGGAGCGGCTAGGGGAGCCTGGAGAGACTGCTTCAGAGGACCAAAAAGCAGCTCCATGCTTATGTGGAAGGCATCCAGGAGACAGCGATGGGCTGCCCAGAGAGGCTGTGCACTCTCCATCTTTGTAGGTTTTCAAGACCAGACTGGGTAAAAGCCACGAGCAGCCTGATCTGATTCAGAGCTGTCCCTGCTGTGAGCAAGAGCCTGGACGGAGGGATGCTGAGATCCCTTCAGCCTGAGTTACCCTGTGGTCCTACGACCTGGGCATGGTGAGGGTAGCCAGAATGGGACAGAACAACCTTCAGCCACAAGGTCATCCTGCCTCCCAGGTCCTACCACAAAACCCAGGGTCTCCCGTGCCACCACCCCTGTCCATCAGCCGACGTCCTCCCTATTGCACTCTCCTGAAAGAAACTCACATCCCAAGCGAGACATGCTTTTGAGTCACAAAATTCAAACTTCACCGATAGCCTGCAGAGGGTGGGAGGCACAGGAAAGTCTCAGCTTCTGTGGCTTAAAGACCTTGGAAATTATCCACATGGCATTAAAAGTCATTCAGACCTCAAAGTCAAGCTCTCAGAAAAAGCCGTGAGGACAAAACCACAAATGCTCAACACACCCCAGGAAATGTTATTGAAAAAGCACAGGATAAGACCTAGCTTGGGAACAGCAGCGTCCAGGCAGGCAGCTAATGCACCTGGTGCCCTCCCTGCCCTTCCAGCAAAAGCTCGCCCATACTATTGATTGCCTAAATCCATTCACTGCACGTACCAAAGACAGGTAGCACAGCTTTGGTTATTTAGAGAGCTTTTATCAAAAAGGTGGCGGGGGTGGCACTGCCTTCTCTTGACTAAACGCCTGTCAAAGAAACCGGCTTGGCCGCAGTCGAGGGGTGCCCACGCCTGCCAGCGCGCACTGGCATCCCGAGGTCACCCCAAGCGCCGGGTCACCCCGCAGGGTCATCCCACCGGCGGGGAGACGCCAGAGCCTCCTGCCCACGGAGGGAGAAAATGGCACCAGCTCCATCCCCTCAGTTTCCTTTTCCTTGCCGACCCCTCTTCGCCCCCT
>NW_009190090.1:0-19969 GCF_000690835.1 Fulmarus glacialis
GTACCAGTCCCAATACAGACCCCTGCGGGGTCACTCGTCACCGATCTTCATTTGAACATTGAGCCGTTGACCACTACCCTCTGGATGCGACCATCCAACCAATTCCTCACCCACCGGACAAATCCATACCTCTCCAGTTTAGAGAGAAAGATATTGTTGGAGACGGTGTTAAAGGCCTTACAGAGGTCCAGATAGATGACAACTGTAGCCCTTCCCATGTCCGCTGATGTAGTCACTCCACAAGGTTGGGTCAGGCAGGACTTGCCCTTGGTGAAGCCATGCTGGCTGTCTCGAATCACCTCCCTGTCCTCCATGTGCCTTAGCATAGCTTCCAGGAGGATCTGTTCCATGATCTTCTCAGGCACAGAGGTGAGGCTGACTGGCCTGTAGTTCCCCGGGTCTTCCTTCTTTCCCTTTTTAAAAATGGGAGTTATGTTTCGCCTTTTCCAGTCAGCGGGAACTTCACTGGTCTGCCACAACTTCTCAAATATGATGGATAGTGGCTTAGCAACTTCATCCGCCCATTCCTTCAGGACCTGCGGATGGATCTCATCGGGTCCCATGGACTTGTGCACCTTCAGGTTCCTTAGATGGTCTCGATGGTTCCTTAGATGGTCTTGTCCTACAATGGGCGGCTCTTCATTCTCCCAGTCTCTGCCTTTGCCTTCTGCAGCTTGGGCAGTGAGGTTTGAGCACTTGCTGGTGAAGGTTGATGCAAAAAAGCAATTGAGTAACTCCGCCTTCTCCGTATCCTGGGTAACCAGGTCTCCCACTTCGTTCCAGAGAGGGCCCACGTTTTCCCTAGTCTTCCTTTTATCCCCGACGTACCTATAGAAGCTCTTCTTGTTGCCCTTGATGCCCCTGGACAGATTTAATTCTATCAGGGCTTTAGCTTTCCTAACCTGATCCTTGGCTGCTTGGACGATTTCTCTGTAGTTCTCCCAGGCTTGGACAATTTCTCTGTATTCCTCCCAGGCTACCTGTCCTTGCTTTCACCCTCTGTAGGCTTCCTTTTTGTGTTTGAATTTGTCCAGGAGCTCCTTGTTCATCAGTGCAGGCCTCCTGGCGTTTTTGCCCAATTTCCTCTTTGTTGGGATGCATCGCTCCTGAGCTTGGAGGAGGTGATCCTTGAATATTAACCAGCTTTCTTGGGCCCTCTTCCCTGCAGAGCTTTGTCCCACTCTACTAAGCAGATCCCTGAAGAGGCCAAAGCCTGCTCTCCTGAAGTCCAGGGTAGCGAGCTTGCTGTGCGCCCTCCTCGGTGCCCTAAGGATCTTGAACTCCACCATTTCATGGTCACTGCAGCCAAGGCTGCCCTTGAGCTTCACATTCTCCACCAACCCCTCCTTGTTGGTGAGAACAAGGTCCAGCATAGCACCTCTCCTCGTTAGCACCTTTTCCTCTCAGCTTGCATGTCTTGATTCATTTATCATCATTAGTGGCAGTTTGCCTATTTTTAAGCAGAAAAACACACAGGAAGCCTGTGCAGCTTTAGAAGTTAATGAAGGAAATCAAGTGCCTCATCATGTAATACAAATCTGAACTTTTTGTTATGTGCTGTATGCTACTCCCTACTTACTCTAGGCAGTAAATTCACTAAAATTGAACCTGATGCTGATATTTGCCATCCTTCTTTAAGGCATCTCTCAATTCTATCCCTTGATATTTGCCATCACTATTTCACAGTAACTATTGAATTAGTTTTGATTCGTTCTGATTCGTCCTTTTTTAAGTTCTAAATATATGGTCATGATCTGGTTATAACTGAACTTACCCTAGGGAACATGAAGAGATGTCTGCTTTAATGGAGCATTTACTATAAGATGGTTTGCAAACTTGAGGCATTAAAAGAGTGAAAAAAAAAATTTGAAATCAAGCACACAATATTTATACAGAGATTACTTCATATCCGTAAATTTTTTTTTCCTAAATAATTTCATTCAGCTTGCAAGCAGAAAAATCAACATCCCCAACCTCAGGAGTGTTGTATGCAAGCCAACTGCATCTATTTTATTTATTTTAATGGGGCTAATTAATAATGAAAAATAGCTCTTGCTACTGGGATTGCTAAAAAGGAATTTATGACAAGTAAAGTTTGCTACAGGGCAGCTGGACTGTATTTAGAACTAGTGTGTATGTTCACTGATTTCCATCATATATTTATAAAAATAAATGACACACTTATCAAGCAAAACTGTTCACAAAGGCATGATGCCTGCAGTTCTTTGCTCCAGCAGATCTACAATGTTTATCCCAGAAACAGATTTCCATTACTTTACTCAGAGATACCTTCACAACAGCAGCCAGATTTTTATCCATTTTGAAAAAGCGTGTCTTTAAGCTTTATCAGGACACTGGTAAGTACTGTTCCTTAATTCAAGATGGCCTAGGATACGTTACTAATTTACTTCTAAACTGAAGTTTTAAAAATTAAATTAAGAGCTATTTTATACAACTAAAACCAAAAGGAGGTAAGCACACGGGCACAAGGTTACAACTTGTCTTACTGAATCTTATGACACACGTTCTTATTTATTTCTGTTATATTTTTAAGAAATATAGTAATAGATGCAGCCCGGCCAAATACGTCCCATGTTAAAAGCCTTCCATTTTTAAACTTATTGATTTATGCCTGAATTCTCAATCTTAGCACTGCAGTAACTGTATATTTGTGTGTTCTTGCACACATAAGCCATTGGTACTTTTGCTTAAAAGTTTATGCAAAAACCTGTCACAGTCTATGCTAATGTGTTTCTCTGAGGTTTTTTAAAGTAAAAAGCATGCATGAATATCAAAGAGCACACTGTAAATGATCGTTTCTAATCTTAGACACGTATCAATTATTCACTAGCTCGTTCTTCTTGTGCTTTATCACATAGACTTCACCATGGCAACACCATTCTTCACTTCCTAGCCTTAATCACTGAATCTGTAAACTAATATTAGATTTAGCTGTTGGATTATTTGATATTCTACTTATTACACCATGAACGTAGACATGTCTCTCTTATTACACCATGAAGCATACACAGTTTCCAGGATATCAATAAACTTTCAATTGCTTAGCAATATTGAGACGGTTACTTTTCTAAGAACTAGCTAATTCCTCTTTTACTGCTAAGTATAAATATGTAGCTTTGAATTACCACCAGCAAAATTCAGAATGGAATTTAATGTCCGGATGCAATACCTGTCCTATGGTTCTTATACAAATTGGGAAATGGTCCACCTTTCAAAAACTATAAATTTTAAAATCACTATTAAGCTTTAGAACTAAATCACCTGTTTTCAGCAAGTACCTTAATTAAAAAATGTCTTCATATCTGACAGCCGTCTTGGTTTTTTTACGGAAGATACAATTTATATTTCAATGTTTTCTTTCCCCTTCTTCATGTTTTCCAGCACTGTTATACGTATCATTTTCCATCTTCCCAAAATACATGCATCTTTTTCTAGCATCTTTTGGCCCAGCTATTTGTCCTTTCAGTGTGTTTCTTCTTTCTGTCTAATTTCTCTCTTCTTTCTAACTCACTTTTTCTTCACCCCTTTTTCCCATGTTTCTCCAGTAGTCTTATCCTGTTAATTCTCGCCTTCCTTTTGCTGTTCCATCACACAATCCCACTTCCTTTCCCCTCCGGTTTGTGAGGATTGTTTATATATCATCTCGTTAATCCAAGAGAGACATCTTTAATGCCTTAACACTGCACTGTTCCTTCCCTCAACTTGTAAAGTAGAACAGCAAACATTTCCTGTTTGCCCCACTCTTACACTTGCTTTTTCACAAAGGTGTTCAACTTGTGGTATCTCTGCTGGGGTCTCTAGGTAGCACCGATTCACATTGTGCGTTTGAGCATATAATTAATTATCATCCTGGCAGCAATTTCTAAGATTTCTTTAATATGTAAAAATCTAACTATAGTATTACCAGCACAGAAACAGTGATATACACAGAGAGCTCATGGCCCTCCCCAATAAGTCTTTGATATTGTTTCCTCACCGCTCTTTGTTAAAATGATGATCTGCGTGATATTTCCCTTAAACATTAATTATCTTCACCACAGTTAAAAGGGAAAAAAGGCAGAATTCACTTTTCTGAAGGAGCTATCATACCACAAAAACTCAAAAAAATCAGACATTTCAGAGTCTTGCAGTGGGGTGGCTATTACCTAGAGTGAAAAACTGTTAGTGGTTTATGCTTGGCTGAGACCCCATTGTCCTTTATAGATCTGCAAGCCTTGGTGAGCATTCCCTTCAGGTCTGGTATGATCATCAGTGGACTTCTACTGCCTCTTGAAAGTAGAAATTATCAGACTTGTATTGAGCAGGTGTCAGTCATCCTGTGACAGAGCTGAGCAAGTCACAGTGGTTTCCTTGTGCAGCTCTTTCCTCCAAAATCTTCACTTGTAGAGTCTCACAGGGATCCACCTTCTTTCCACCCAGCTCAATATATATGAAGATAATAGGGTAAACTGTGAAGCAAATTGGATCAGAAGTTTATCAATATTTTCACAGCCTCACAGTCAACAAGTATGTCCAAGGACACACGAGAAGAAAGCATAGCTGACTGAAGCTACCTCCTCTAGGCAAAGAGATGATACTCAAAGGCCAGCATCAAGGCCCTGTGCAATACCTCCTCACCTCTTCCTAGAGGGTCAGCTGGCTGTGCTAAAGGCTAGCTCCACTGCCGTGCTGCCAGAGAGCTGTGAGAAGAGCCGTGTGGGAAAGAGCTATGAAAAGCCTTGTTGGGGGTTTCCTTCTTTTGCTTGGGAGCTATGCTGAAGCGCAGAGTCTTGCCCTTGGTCCCTGCCTGAGCCATGCTCCAGGTATGCCTGCGCCTGGCCACATGCCCTGACCAGCTGACTTGACCTTGGACTTGCTTTATGACTACAGGCCTGTCTGGCAAACAGGGCTGTTGGCTGCCCCTGGATACTGTCACCAGACTGCTCCACTCTTCTTGTTTAGGTAGTTTGGGACTACGCTCTTTGTTGTCACCGTTGGCTGCCAGCAGTCTCCCTTGCAGAGCAACCTCGTCCTGCTGCTCCCTGACAATCGGGCTCAAACACAGAAAAACATTAAGCTCCCAGTAAGGGATGATGTTATGTCCTGCCTAAGAAAGCCGCAGCCCCAAATACCACTGAAAAATGCATGTAGTTACACTTTTAAAAATACTCTTTTTTCCCATCCATCAGTGAGTGACAAGGTCACCACACCACCTTGAGTCAGCCCCAGTGATGCACACACTCACAATACACACAGTTAACCGTAATTCTCCATATGTAGATATAAACCAGCCTTCAATACATTGCACTTCTTTCAGACAACGGAAGCTGGTCCACCAGCAACAGAGGGCATTAGGATTACACTTACAATTCAGTTCAGCTGAACACACCACAGCTCCTCCTGCTTCAGCTTCTTTGCTCCTGATCAAACACTGGCTAAGTCACTATTTTTCAGTGATCTCCTCAGAGCTCGCTGAGGAACTGCCCAATCACGACCGCCTTCCACACATAAGGCAAAACTTATGCTCTTGATTCAATTTCTTCATTAATACACTAGATAGCACGTACACCAAATGACCTCAGGAGTTAATTCTGACCCCTCACATATAAACCACGCAATTTGCACTATGCAGAAACATAGATTACAACCCCAGTAATGAAGTGTAGTACTCTTAGATTGCAGTACAATTTGCAATTATTTCAATAAGGAAAAAACCCCAGTCCTTTGCTATGACTACAATAGTTCGAAGAGATGGTCTGACAGCCAGCCAAGCTTACCTGGCAAACAGACTGCACAAAGCTAATCACTGCAACAGGGGGGTACTGCAGTCTGCTCTAGAGGCTACTGCATGAACCTCAATGCCTTGCAGCCTTTACAGTGCCCTTCAGAGGGGCTTCACAACTGATATCAGATGAGAAAAAGCATCATTTACTAATGTGAGAATGTCTCCTATGACACTTTTGTACAAACATTGCTGGAAGTTTATCAATAGAACTAAATTAACACTTGTGCGCATGCTGTCCTCTTTGCCTGAATACGACGGGCAACTGCTACGTTCGCATCTGCTCTCAACATTTGGTACCAATCATAAGATGGATACTACACAGAGGAGAAAGTTTTCTTCCTCAAACTTCAGTCACTTTCCTAAACACAAGCTACGAACAACTCCCTAAATAGGGCATGACTAAAATACATCTTGCATTAATTGACTTTTTATGGCATAAAATTAAGACAGTAAGATTTCAGAGCTTGAACTTGCAATTGTTTAGACGCCCATTCTAACCTTGATCCAAAAGGAGAACAGTATAAGCCTACCCACATAAATTATACTTCCTAATTAAATTATAATGGTAAAGTAATCATTCAAGCAAATAAGCAGGATTTTATAAAAGTCTAACCACAGGAACTGATAATACTAACAAATTTCTGCTGGAAGTACGGAAAACTATCACCATCCTGAAATGAGACCTTATTGTTAAGCCTTGTCATAAAACTTAGATCGAGTTAATTAAAAAAATACAGAAAATACTTCTTTAGAGAAGAAAACGCTTGTCTAAAGTAACAGCAAATAAAACAAACTGCTACTTGAAAACCTTTCCTTGAACAAACTTGGGTATTTTGACATTGTTATGTAAAAAATGCTATGTTTGTTATCTTTCACTTTGACCACCAGTTAAGTCTCAACAATCTCTTTGTTTAAGTGGTTAAACTCCTATGATGAATATTAAACAAGACTATGCTGGAAAGGGTTATCTATACCTAACATATCTAACATATTTTTCCATCTGACCAGCAACAAAATCCATAGGGCTTTCTGAATCATACATAGCATGATGAAGACTCACTACTGGCATTCTTCTGTTCAAATTGTAGAGCACTATTCTACAGCTGATACTCAGAAGCGTGAGGTCAAATAAAGCAAGCCAGAGTGGGTTTATTTTCAATCGTTATAAAAAAAGTCTAG
The DNA here is from genome assembly GCF_000690835.1 of Fulmarus glacialis. NCBI lineage: Eukaryota > Metazoa > Chordata > Aves > Procellariiformes > Procellariidae > Fulmarus > Fulmarus glacialis. The sequence goes on from NW_009190090.1 coordinate 6,965, forward strand.
ATTAACAACCACCCACCTTTCCCTCCCGCCACAATCTGCACTATACACATTAACATACAAACAGTTTTCAAATCTTTTAAACTGAAAATGAAAAAGAAAAGGCCAGATGGTTACTGGATGCAGTACCTCCTGGTTCTGACTGCTAAGATTAAACGGAAGTTAAATCAAAATGAAATAGTTCAAACTTAATTAAAAATAGCAACACTATCAATTCAAAGATAGATATGACTACACTCCAAATTTTAAGATTTTTTTATCTAAAAGATTACTTGTCATGATAGACTGGATCTGGCCCAAATTGCTATTAAAGCTTAATGCACTCAGTGATGTTGAGTGGGATTGCTCCTTCCAGCAGTAGTGCGGATACAGACAAATTTAAAAGAATCACAGTATAGCAACTGTATCTTAAAAGTTCATTTAATGATGCTCCTAGTCTCATTAAAATCATCTAATGCAATAAAATTTCTGACCTTAATATTCTTCCTCAAGATATTTCTGAGTACTTATTTCAGAAATTAATAGGATTTTGTAGCTCTGAGATACTGTAACAGTTTTACAGCCTCTAATATGGCAGTAGGGGCTTGATTCAGTTGCCCACGCACAAGCATCTAGTGCTGCTTCAGATGCTGCAGCAAGTCCTGGTCCCCAGGTGTCAACGGAGGAGCGATACAGGTCTCACGGGTGAAACTACAGTTACCCTTTACATAGTCTTGCTTGGGACAGAAAAGCTACTTAAGACCCTTAAATCTGTTCCCCTCCCCCCAAATACTGAAGGAATTTGGACATGCTTCGGGAAACTCAAATGTTTTTAAAGCATCTAAGCTGGTAACTAGAGAGGCAGAGAGAGAAAAAAAAGAAAGAAATTTGATCAGATCAGTCTTAGATCATTTGGTTACATTTTGTGTAAAAATTAAGGAGACTCCCTAAAGAACTGCGTTATACAATATTACACACTAGTTAGTCACCAGAATGCCTATGATTAGCAACTTTAGCTTCCAAGTTTAACTGACATCCCCACAAATAAAAGAATAAAAATAAATATTTACACAGAGATGTCAGCCTTTTCAGTTATGAAATGGAGATCACAACCCAGTAACTTTAAGTACAGGAAGTCCCCAAATCTACGTTTAATTTCCATGGATTCATGCACAGCTATGGAAGATGAGGAATGACAAATGAGCTGGAACAGCTCTTGCCCTCTTTGAGAGTTGTGTAAACTAAGTTGTTCAGTTTATTAAAAGTAGGCACATTGAAAACATGAAGTCACTCAAGTTATGCTAGGACAGAAAACATGGACTGAAATAGGTTGATCTATCAGTAATACCCATAGCTCTTTTTTCAGTTTGTGCACTATCTACATACAACATTAGGAAAGTTCATTAAATAAATCAAAGATAACAGGCTGAATATCAGATTGTGCGAAAAATTAATTAGCTCCAAAGTTTGGTTATTAACACAATGCACGTGGGCATAATGCACAGACTGTTCCAGTACAACCACAATGGTTTTTCACTTTGTGGATCTTCTCGCAGTGGCATAATTGACAGGTCATAGCTGATTTAGCAAAAATTTTAAGCCACAAGAATTGCTGCTAGCAAAGAAGCACACAGTGTATCTGCGGTGTTGAGGAACACCTGGACATGCTCATTCTCCAACCCTTTATAAAAAACAATAGTCAAACGTAAGAAAATAATTGCATTGTTGATTTACATGCAAAATGCCAATAATGATGAGTCAAATATTATTGTCTAAAAGAGAGAAAATGTAATTTAGCAAAAGATTCCAGCAAGGAGCCTTGATAGGCCAACACAGATTCGGTCCAACTGCTTATAACACTGGTCCAGCAGGCAAACCCACAACTATTGTATTGCAGGAAGAACGCCCTTTACGTCACTTAGAGCAGCCCACCAGTGTTCAGTGAGATGCTTCTGCTTTGATCATGAGCAGGTCTAGAGACCAGAAAGCCACTAGCAGTGCTGACAACTCTGATGGTAACACGCTGGGATGCAGTCACTTCCACCCTACTGTTGTTGGTACTGGACTTCTGATGCTTACAAGCAGCTCATATTTCAACAGGAATCATAGGAATCACTAAACAGTGACCAAATGGCATCGTTAACTTTTTTTTATCCTGACAAATGCAAGAATTATTGTTACAAAGTAAAACTGAATCCCTCACAAATACTCCTGACTTAAGAATACTTCAAAAGGGCATATGTTGGAATTAAATAAATAAATGAATACTTTCTCTGCTAGTCTGCATGCAGCTTCAAACACAACATCTGCGTCTGCCGCCAGCAGAAAAAAATATTTGTGTGGTATCGTGTCCAGAGTCACAGCAGGAAGAAACTCTAAGTGGTGATGGTGGTGCCTCCTCAGAGATCATCCCAAAATGAAGCTGGTATCTGTTCTAGCTAGGCTGTAGCTCTAGCACTGATATCTGCATTGTACTATGGAGCGATGTATGATACCTGGAATTACGCAGATCCCCCCAACCCAAAACAGGCACAACTCTGCACTCCTCTCGATGCAGTCATTACTTCCCATGGGCTTGTGACAGAGGTTACTGAGATGTTCTTCTGCTAAATGAAGGCTTATAAGAAAACATTGAAACACGCTTCAAAAACAGCGATGTGGGTTCGTCACCCCTCTCTGTCAACAGCATCCTGCAGTGCCAAAGCTCATAGCAAGAACACTTTGCCCGCCCCCACCCTCAAAAATTTAACTCCAAGCTTCATTAATCACAGAGTTCCCACTGAAAGGAACACGGGAGCTATCAAAATAGCTCATACGAGTGCTTCATCTAATCCAGCGTGCTGTCTGTTTATTATCCTGTAGCAGATGGTTTGACAGAAGGTGCAAGAAATTCGTCAGTGGACAATTCTGGATTGGGAAAGTGTCTTTTTAGTTGTTCCATCTAGTTTGCTTATATTTTGAAGCACAAGGATTTATAGCAGAAAGGACTTAAAAATACTGAAGTAATTTATATATTGCATGCATATATTACATTTAAGCATCTAATCTTTTGTTGTAGAAATATCAGCATCTTCTCACTGCTCAGATATTTTTGTCAGTTAATTACATAAACTAATGACACACCATCTAAAAAGAACTTCTTGCATACTTGAGGTTTTTTGACTTTATTACACAGTCTTTACTGTCAAAAAGGGTAGACAGAACACACAATTCCCTGTCCTCATAAAGGCTAGTATTCTACATATAGTTCTAAGTGGAAAAAGTTGAAAAGTGCCAATCTTCTCAATCTTGCTTTATATGGAAGGTTTTCCAAAGCGTATTTATCATTGTTGCTAAGTCTCCAACTTCTATTTCTGCTCTCTTTCTGGACAGCAAGTGGCTGTACGTAAACAGAGATCTTCAAGTCTTTGCTGACAACTAATTCATATGGTTGGGTCAGGAAGAAAATAATTTTGGGGCCTATCTCATCTATTATGCCATCAACACAGAGGAATATTTACTCTGATGTCTCAACAGTGTGTATGTATTTTATTTTATTCCTTTTGTTGAAGAAGTAGATCCTAATATATGTCAACACTGAATTTCACACAACACAAACTTATTCAGAATCTTCTGTAATTTCCAGTAAGGAAAGTAACCTGCCATCTGCAAGCGTACTGATCTTAACTTTTCACCCAGCACAGTATCACAGTACTCTATCAACAGGTAGCAGTTTAACTATTGCCTTTTGCACTCTTTTTCAAACACAGTTTTTATGATACAATAAAATGCTAATCTATAATTTTAACCTACTAGAACTGCTACTGTAATAATTCCACAGACCCACAAACTGTATATAAAGAACTCCCTGCCACAGCAACACTCGAATTAAGGTTATATCTATTCTTCCCCTTCTCCCAGAGGAAGAAAAAAACGAACAACCTATGTAATTTATTTAAATCTTTGAAAACAACAGAAAGCCAACTCAGCCATTTCCTCCTTTCCTTCACCTTTTAATAGTAGCAGAAATGAGAAGCAGAATCATAATATTACAGATTGCTTCAGACATTATTTGAATACTGCTGTTTTTCAGATGGATTCAGTGGCCTAAGTACCATCAGACTTTCATCACTCACAAATTGTTCTAGAGTCCTGGAGGCAGCACATGGATCCTTCCAGGGGATGGGGAACATAATCAGATTGTTCAAAGAATGGAGACTCATTTGTGAATAGCGGGACCTTAGATACTGCTACCATATACCTCAAAGCTAGGTATTAGCATGTGAATTGCTAGACTAGAATTACTAAGGTAAAAAAGACTCCACAGCAATGCTTCCGAGGCAGGAGAAAGCAAGCAGTGATAGGAAAAAGACAGCATATAAATGACTTTAAAGACAATGAAAAAAGGCAGCTACAGCAACCTTCCCTTCCCACAACGTGTTTCCCTCCACTAATAACTTTGACCATAGGAACTAATGGAATCTTAGTCTTTTCCATTTTTATAATTAACAACACATTAAAAAAAAAAACAGTCTTTAAAAATGCTTATAAATTTAAATTGAAAATTCACTCAAAAAATTCAGTGGAAAACTGGCAAAAGCCAATCATGTCATCATATTAAATACCTGTATTTACACAGAACTTCGCGCACTGTTCAATCTGTCAGAGATAAGAACATGTTCTTGACTGTTCCTTTTGGCCTCATATTTGTGTAAATTGCATTACCATTTGCAGCTGAAACCCAATGAAGACTTCAGATGGAACAGTCTTGTTTTCCCGTCCCATTTTTATGAGACCGTTAAAAAAATAAATAAAAAAGAGAGAGAGAAAAGAAGAAGAAAAGAACCCCCTGAACTACAGCTTTTGGTCTCTGAAGTTGTATTTTGTTAAAATACAAAAATAGGAACCTGAAGCAATATAACTGCGCACAAGAAGAATCCAAGCTGGTTTGTTGCCAGTTGACACTATTTAAAAAGCTCAAAACCAAATCTAACCCATAAGTATGTCCATGCAGGAACTGTTCCTTCCTCTGGACCTTATTTCCAACCCACCAATCTTCAGCCACTTCCTAGGGAGAAAAATATCCACATTGTCTCCTCCAAGGACTAATAAATCATTTAGAACAACTTCTAAATAACATCACTAAAAATTGGTATTTGCATAAGCTTGTACAGCTTTAGCTCCCTAAAAACCAACCCTTTATTTCCCCATTACTTCTGAGCCATATGCACACTGGAGTACAAAAGGAAGGACAAGAAGCAAGCCTGAGCACCAAACCCCATCCTGCTTACCAGTCAGCTTGCCCTTGGATCTGATTTCATTCTCTCTATGACAGAGCTGTTCCAGACTGAGGTCAGCTTAGCTTCATGTCCAGGTCCTGACCTGCAGACGTAGTGATACAGAAGTAGCCACTGAGGACTGAGTTCTGCTGGAGGCAGACCCATGCTTCTCCGTCTCCCAACCTTTACCTGCACTGCAGCTTCTGGCTCTCTCTCCCCTTCCTCCTCTTCGTCACACCTCAGAAGCTGCTCCAGTTGGATCATACCTTCCTTGACAGTAACTGCCCTTGCCTCCTCCTTTCAGAAACATTCAATCTGACCCAAAAGACAACAGTCAGGGCTAAATATATAGGCAGCTGTTCTCTCTTCCTTTTAGGATGGCAGCGTTTTCTATCTAGTATACAAGATACTGTATGTATACAAAAAATGGAAACAAAAAATGTATTTTTACGTTTCGAGATGACATTAGTAAGCATTTTATGAACTGCAAGAGCAACCTAAAACAATTATTTTTGTTCTGAAGAGCACCTGCTTGTGTTCTCACGAGACTACTGTAAATGGCCATAGTCCACTTGCTTGCCATGCTTAGACCAGGGAAGAAATATCACTGCAGCATGACTTTCCTAAGCCTATATGGTGACAGAAAATCCTCATTACACCTTCCAGTGTTGTCCCTAAACAGGGAAAAACAGCCGTGCAAAATTCTCACGTGGTTCTGACACTGACTGCCTAGACTTACAATGTTTTCTACTTTTTCTTCTCAATAGACAAACTTTGAGAAGAGTGAAGAATCAGTCCCAGGTGATATACGACTAGCAAATTAGTTACAGCTAACAAATCATGCAATGAAATGTAAGAAGCCATTCCAAAAGTCAGCTTGACATGAAATAGAATAAACGCAGACTCCTTTGAAGAATGTATTCAAATTAGTAGACGCAGTTATATGCTGTACTTCAACTGGGACACTGCTGATTTTCAAAAGGTTTTACCTGCCCTCATTTCTCTTCTCCCATAAATGGCGATTTCTCCCCCTTCATCCTTTATTATGGTCTTCATTCACCCCATCTCTATCCAAATCTCACCCTCTTCAATGCCTTCACATCAATCTATCAATTTCCCTTAATTTAGAAATTACGTTTATTTTTGCAATCTTTGCTTTTCCTTTTATCTCCCTCTTCGGGATTTCACTTCTCCTCTCCTGCTTATAGAGTAAGACTAAACCGTTGAGAACGTACAGCATGCCAATACCAATAGCACACTTCTGAGTGCTGCAAGGTTTAATTGTGATTAATCATTATTGACAGAAAACAGTTTTTTATTCTTCTTTCTGCAATTAAAAGAAACAGGATATTGATTTTCATTTGTTATGGGATGATTTCCTATTTGCATGGTATGGATTAATTTCAGGATGACTTCTGTAACATGACTTCAAAACAAGATTGCTAAATGGCACTGCAACAGCCTACTTAAACTGAGTCAAACATTGTGTTGGAGCACGTGACTCCACAAGTATTTTTAACAGGAGGAGCAGGAGCTTTATATTTGCAGTATATGTTAAAGCTATTCTTTCTGACAGGTGCCCCAATCCCACATGTGACTCTGCACTCCTTGTACAAACTTTTGCAAAGATATTCAGGATATTAAGCTGTAAGATACACACTCATCAAAATGTCTTGCCTGAATAAATTGTAGCTATTACTGCTTTCAAAATAAGCATGAAGACTTAGAATTTATGAAAAAAAAAATTTACAAAATGTGGGTCTGATATTTTATTAAAAATAAACCAGTATTTTCAGGAGTCTCTTGTTGACACATTCCAAGAAATATTATCTGGTTTTGGCACATGTTTTAAACTTCTCATACACAAACAATTTTGTTTTTTGAGATATATCTCTTTAAGGAGAGCATCAGAATCCAAAGTACTGCAGAGTAATTAAAATACAGATTTCAGGTCTGCTTTGCTAAAGCTAAGAAGCTTATGTGATCATGAGGTCTACGAACATCTCTCTCTTCCCCTCCCAATAGTTTTCAACCATTTGGCAGATATTACTGATTTTTGACAGGATAGCGACCTCAAAGGTAGTTAAATTGCTACATGCTTTATGGAAACAGATGGCCAAGTGAAGAACAAGCTTCTGATGAACAGCTCTAATAAATGCCCTGAATGAGATAAAGGCTGGAGTATGGATTCACATCATATTACACATTAGCAGAGCACACATGGAGAGAAACTTTACCATGCCTTCAACATAGTAAAACCATTGATCATAATCATCAGATGAACCATAAGATAAAAATTCATAAGAAAATGAGCTTTACTAGCTCTAGATTTCAGGCGAGGACAGGCTTGCTGTTAATGATGATCATGGTTAATCAGGAGACAGAAGAAATAGGCAAATACAATATGAAAGATACAGATCATGATATTTTATTTGTAATTTTAAATCTTCCAACAAAGATTGTCTAACGAAACTTTTAATAGCCAAAACAACCTCTCTCTCAGAATACGTATTGCTACAAATATCTCAAATGAGCAATGCATACAACTTTTTATGTATATAAAATGTAGAATTTAAAGGTACTGAAAATGTTCATTTAATAATAACCAAGTTGAAAGTGCATCTATAGACTAACCAGGATCCGTTAAACAATTTCAGAACAAATTCTGATTAAGTTAATGCATACAGCTTTCTTTCTAACTCATTTCAAAACTCACCACACCGGGGGGAAAAAAAGGAGAGATTGATGAATTCTGTGAAGTCTGTTAAAATTACTTGTTAAACAGTAATGTATGGAATTAGCCACTTAAGAACAGTCTACACTGCTATAGTACAATTAAAAACAATTATTATGCTACTTCTTGTTTGTCATTTCACCCTCAGTGCCAACACTAACTGCAAGATCATTTGTGGTATTTCATCACATGCACAGACGTTAAAGTCATGCTCTTGCCCAGCAGCAGTAAGGCTGTCACTCCCCAAAAGTAAGCCTGCTTCTACCATAAGAGCAAATCAGCTTGCTTTCTAGAAGCATCAGTTTGTATTTTCTTTATACTAAGTACAAAAGTACGTAGCATTTTTTCCAAAGAACAATAGCATCTATTCAAATTATTTTTGCTTTTGCATAGAATTAGATTTTTAGTAAACACATCTGAAAGAAAATACTAAGTAATAAAAAGGATGTAGTAGCTGATTTTATCCCTACAAAAAACCCCCAAAACTCCACTGTTTTGTTTTTATACAACTTGTCAGGTACACATATGATGATCACCATGAAAGTCCTGCAATGAGTGAAGATAGATGCTCTGTTCCCAAATAAAGCCTTCCACAAGTTGAGATAAAGATTCTTTTTCAGAGATCTATTGTGCAAAGAGCCTATCTTTGAAAACCAATTCCTACTTAAATAAGAATACACCTAGTATTCAATTTAGAAGACAGCAATGTCCTATAGCACTGCTGAATGTCTTCTGCTCCCTTACATACGTAGCATACAGAAAAGTTCCAATCCTACTCCAGGGAGGTGCTCTGGCATGGAATCCTATGCCAAATTTGTACGCCCTGTCACAGCCTGGTCTGGAGGCCTTGCAATTTCTGCTCCAAGACAAACCACATACTATGATGCAAAGCATAAAATAAATCCACATCCTACCAATCACTCATTTACAATGATGACTGACGCTTGTATTTAAACTCCTTTCAAAGTACTCTAATTATCTGTGCTCTTACGTAACTGAAATAAAACAAAATGCTCTACCGTGAAGCATGGGCTAATATTTTGTAGATGTTAGTAACACTATTTGTATTTTCACATGCTTTATTCCAGCTCATTTAAAAATATGATGAGGGATTTATGAGAATCTTTTTTTTTCTAAAGTACAAATTTTCAAGAATTGAGTCTTAAGTATGAGAGTGAACACGTAGTACGTTTTTACCTCTATGCTTTTACACATTTGCCTAAAACGTCTACGGAGATTTCTTGGTTGATATGGATAACGTAACAAAAAGTCAATAAAAGCTGTGATTTTTACCAAGGCTATATTGGGAAAGAAAACTTCAATTACCAGGGACAGAAATCCAGGTTTTAAATTTAGTTCTCACCTCCTGTGACTGTAGTCACCAAAAATTCTCCTATCGTTTCTCCAGCCTGACACTGCCATCTATAGCAGTCTCCTGCTATAGATGCTTGCAGCAATGATGCCGCTAGCAGAGAACAGAACGGGTGGTTGTGTTGCGAACACAAGTATTCTGTGGAAAACGGGTTTGCGTGATACATTAGTAAAAATATTAGAGACCAATCACTTAAACTGGTGGAGCTGCTGTGGGATTAGCAGAGCAGCCGACTGATTTCTAGTCTGGGAGAGGTAACCCTCAAGCAGGAGCCATGGCACTTCTTTCACGGCCAGTTTGGTGTACATATATGTATGTCATGGATTTTTTTCTAGAAAAAAGAAATGTAAAGCCATCCACCTCACACAGAAGTTGAAGGAACACTGATTTGGAATAGCACTCCGAGCAATTTCAATCAAAGTTCAAACACGTAAGTCCTCAAATGTAGCATGAAGCCCGTCAGGAGCTTGTGGAAGGTACTGCAGAATTTCACCAGCAAACTGTAAACCTTTCAAAACCCTCCACAGGGCTGCATGCAAAGACTATAAAGTTCAGAAAAGCCAGCAAAAATTCCTAAGCAGTACCATAACGAAATCTATGCTTAGGTTCACAGGTATTCACTGAATAATATTGACTGGTATTCCATATACCATTCTACCACGTATTATTTTGACATGTTCATAAATACATATTCACACAGCACACAACTTATTTTTACCAGAAGCCATCAACATCAGGAATTTAACAGTATTCAGAAACGAACTCTAAGAATAAATGTGAGGTGATAAGTATCCCACATTCAAGATGTTACTGATGCTGGAATTGAGCAATATTCAGAAATAGACTGTACTATAACAATGCTTTTTTTCCCCCCACTTTTAAGTCAAGCCCATAGCTCAGGAGACTCAAATAAGTAGCAGGCTAGAGGGTCATTTCAGACTTCTTTGTTGTTTGTTGATGCTGTTTATGTATAAAATAGTTGAATGCTCACTAGGACAGCTGGTGGAACACAAACGTCACAAGTTTCCCAAGTCCAAAATAAAAGACCTAACTAGCAAGCATGGGCACGGTCTCTATTTCAATTCCATAGGAGAAGCTGAGAGATACACTCCCCAGACCATCCTACAAACTGGTGATAATGGGATTCTCTGAGCAGCAGTTTCTGTCCAGACCTTGCTCCAACAACACAAACAGAAAAGGAATCTGCAACTGCGCGGGTTTCACACCCAGATGAGTGTTGTCACCACTGCAGTTCAAAGTATAAGCATGTGGGCAGAAGCACCTCTTTTTCCCAAATGTCACATTCGCCCTAATCATTGAACCTGGTGGAAAATATTCAGTGAATTTGGCCTGAGTCTGTAAACAGTCTGGCATCAAGCAGGCAAACAAAACCTCTGCCCCCCCAAAATAGCCACAGATCTAGATGGCCACTTTTATCAGCAACAAGTATGTCCAAAATTATCATAATTATGCACAATAACATCTGAAGAGGCTATTAAACATTATTTGGGTTTTAAGCCAATTTCAAACTACCAAGCATCGGATTCACCTTGAACATGGGATGCAAATTATCTCACATTTGTTCTTACAATTCCCTCTGAAGCGTCTGGTATTAGTCATTGTCACAGACCCCAGGTTTAATTTAGCACAGCCGTTCCAACATTCAGTCCTCCAGGCCATAAAACTGAAAGCGTATGAGCTGCATTATGATAATTCTGTCCTGTAACAATAACGTTAAAGCTAGTGACAGTCTTTCTGTACACACTACAATAAGCAAACCATTCATGAGTCTAACAAGTGCATTCCCAGTTTTATGTTCTTGTCCAAATTCAGACTGAAATTTATTACATGAATCACTACTATTGTGGTCTGCTTGCAGGCATATCATGACCTCCCCTTCCAAGATTTTGATCTTAGCAGTCCAAGATAAACTGTTTTAGCAACGATGCAAATCATTCTCAAATACTTTCAAATCAAATAAAGCCTTTATACCCCCCAAAGAAGTTTTATTTTATGGAAATGTAATGCGTCATTAGTTTATTTATTTTACCATAATGACATGCTAACAGGAGATTAATACAGACTGGGAAAAACATAAACTAAGTAGTCCACTTTTGAAACAGAAAATGTAATTTTAAAAGCCCTAAATGATTAGCAGTGGTAAAATTTAAAATCTCAAATATATAATCTAGAGTTCAGTGAGCCTGCAGAAGAGGTTTATACATGTCAAGAATACCTAAGACTCACATAGGCATTACAGGACTAAGTAAAATAATAAAAAACAACAACAAAAAAAAATCCCATACATTTGATTTCTTCCTGAGTGGAAGCTTACCACAATTAATACAAGGCAATGAGCATAACTGTCAAGTGTTCCCATCATTATAAAATGGCAGATGCTATCTGGAAAAGTAAGTTAAATTATTTATCGAACGATTCCAAATATCATCAAATTCAATGCAGCCAGACATTCAATCGGCTTCTAATAAATTATTTGATATGTCTCTAATGGAAAGCATGAGTTATTCAGAGGCATTTGCTATTAAGCAGCATCATACTAATGTTTTGAAATTCTACCCAGACACGTCCAGAAGTGACATACTATGAATCACATTACAAATATATTCTCCTGGTTTTGAAATATTATCAGCAACATCAAAGAATTTACGCAAATTAAGAAACAAGTGATTTTGGCAGTCATGTGTCACGATGGATAACATGCAGATTTTTATTCTGCACAGCCTAAACCAATTTTTTTTTCAGTGCCCACATAATTTACCACATCAACAGCATTGTAAATATCAGCCAAGGCTTCTCCAGAGCATTAAACAATGCCTACATAGTACAAAGGCAATTTCCCAGTAATAACAGGTTGTACTGTATTGTTCAAGGCACACACCTTCCCAAGGAAAATCTATTTCAAGATTAAAGCCAAAAAGCTTTCCTTCTATTAAAATGAGTAGACTCTCTGTCATTCCAAGAGACTGTATGACACTGTTAATGGTGAAAGGACTCTAGCAGAAGTTGGGAGCAAACTATCTCAAATTCAGGTTAAGGAACACAAGGCCAATGGACAAAGAGATGGGTAAATTATTTGAGACATTTATTTGGTTAAAAAAACAACAAATAGTCTTCATAAGGTGTTTATGCATTTTAAATTAATATGCTAATCTGCTATTAACCACATTGAAATAAATAGGAAATATTAAGCAAATGCTTGGGAAGAATAAATTTCCAATTTATGAGAATAAAATCTCCCAATTATACTTAGAACGATGTCATTAAACAATCAGCCCTTTGGTCCAAAACACTAGCATGGTTTCTACTAGCTTCTAGAACTACAGATGCACATGACTACGATCACCCACGGATGGATGTGAGGTGCACAGTGGCAGGACAAGAGGAAACGCAAACAATTGCAACACAGGAAATTGCCATTAGATTAAGAAAAAAAATAAATTCACCACAAAGGTGGTCAGACACTGGCACCACCACAACCACAGGGGACTGTGGAATCTCCATCCTTGGAGATGCTCAAAACTCACCTGGACAAGGTCTGAGCAACCTTATCCAACTGGACCTGCTTTAAGCACGGGGGCAGGACTAGATGACATCCAGAGGCCCTTTCCAATCTAAAATACTCTATGATTTGATGCTTTTTTCTT
>NW_009190090.1:19989-20780 GCF_000690835.1 Fulmarus glacialis
ACTGGAGATACACTTTTCCTTTTTCATTTACACTTCATTTACTTCAAGTCTCCCATATATTTGTAGTGGTTTTAAAATAAAAATCAGAATTCTCCTTTGTGAGTAACCATGACCAGACCATTGATACAACTGATATAATATACATTTGGCACAATAAGACTAGTTTATTTTATGGTAGTTCTGTCACTAGAATCAGCTGAGATACAGTAGCTAAAACAAAAGCGCAAGGTTAATTTAAAAAATAATAAACAGAACTGATTCTTGTTGGCCATTATCACTCCTTCAACCTGCATCACCCACACGTTGCAGGCATTCCAGAGAGAAGTGACAGGACAGAAAACAAAGAAAACGACAGATCAAAAAAGCTTGATTCACCCCATAAAAAGTACTGTATGAATCAGGTGTGCATGGACATTAGACCTTGCATCTCACGCTGAAGACACACTGCAGAGGACAAAGCCATGAGTACCTTTGTTCACGTGCTTAAGAAGTGACCTTAATGAAGATACAGTAAAAGCATCCAGCGCGTACCTGTGGATATTAACCGTCCCACAGTTGCCTATAGCACTGAAACAATTTTTTTGCTCTAAAAAATGGCTCTGAAAAAAAAAACAACAACAAACACCACGAGGCCTCCAGAACCACTTTCTTTCTCACTCCTTAAATAAGGACTGTGCTATTTTTAAGAGGCATTGAGATAGGAGGCACATCTAAAAATAAGTTTGCTTGGCGCTCAGCGGGCACTGTCTCTCCACACGCCCGTCACTGACAGGACAGCCGGCCCCGGTCCC
>NW_009190091.1:0-7338 GCF_000690835.1 Fulmarus glacialis
ATTCTTCACATTCTTTGCCAAATTCAGCTTCAGCTGTGCTTTGGCTTTCCTGATCCCATTCCTACACACCCAGGTGGTATCCCTGTATTCTTCCCAGGATGTGCTTCCACTGCCTGCGCATTTCTTCCTTACATTTTAGTTTGACCAGGAGGTCCTTACTCAGCCATCCTGGTCTCCTGCTTTCCTTGTCTGATTTCTTACAAATGGGAATCGAGAGTTCTTGTGCTCTAAGAAAAATGTCTTTAAATAGCTGCCAGCTCTGTTCTGCTCCTTTATCCCTGAAGACAGTTTCCCAGGCTGTCCCATCCACTACTTCCTTAAACAACTGAACATTCGTTCATATCTGCTCATGAATTGAATATAGGAAATCAGTATCAATTAGAACTTTAGAAGATGTTTAATACATTAACCAGGCAAGAATGAAACTAAACCCTATATTAATGTGTTAGTTGTAACTGTTAACTCATTTATACTATAATTATATACCCATGCACTTACAATAATATATTGTTATAATTATAACATATAATATTATAGAATTATTATGTTATACATACTAAAATATATATCAACTCTGTTTCATTCTTAGTAAAGTAAGAACTGTTGCTGGTGCTGAGGATACTTCCCTTCTCCATTTCCACTGTGTAAGAGTAATGTTTTTGCCTCCTACTGGAGGTTTCTGAAACTTGGAGTTTGTTAAGTTGTGTCTAGTCCCTCCTGCTCAGGTTATGCTCCTGATTCAGCTGAATTTCCACATGTACCCTTATTACAGACAGCATCTGAAGGGCCTTGTGCTTTAGAAGGTCGTGCAGTCACAGGCCTTGCTTTTTGCAAGCTACAGGAAGCCCATTTCTCAACATTGTCAAAACAAAGGATTGCATTAGGCATTTCTTGAGTCTCAATTTTTGTTATTATTACTGTTTTCACCGGTTCATTTTTCTATATCTGATTTAAGTTATCCTGAACAGCTGCCATATGAAAAGGAAGGGTGGAGGGCACTGTGTGTAGATGCAAGCTATCTTAGTCTCAACAAGTGATGACTGAAGGGGAGTTTCCCAAGAGAAACATAATGACTGATGATATGATTTAAGTCAGATTGATTTTCTATACAAAACCAATTTTCTTCGACCTATTCTCTGCTAGGAGAAAGAGAATGCTGTTAGTCATTTAATATTTACTTCTGTTTACATTGTAATTGCAACAGATATACCACATTTTTAAACAGAAGATTGCTTAAACAGCTGTAATCTCTTCTTATTGGAATAAAATAGTTGTCAAGTATCTGACAGACTAGTAGGATCCATATGAAATCAAGTTTATGATATTTTAGATTTAGAAAGAAACAACTTTCAAGAAAAGTTTGCCCTTTCTGTTAAAGTGGAGCAAGCCAAAATTTTTTTCACAAATAACTTGTCTCTCTGACATGAAACAAACAAGAGCCACTAGGTTTGCCTGCAAACAGGGCTTCTTCACTTCTTTATTGGCGCATTTGAGTGCAAGTATTTCACTGTATGTATAGCACAAGAGATTCCTTGAAAATCAAGGTAGGAGGATATTTGTAATTGGTCTTTTTGTTTCTCGCTTATTGTTTATGATGACACTATTCGGCTTTATTTCAGCTTGCTTTATTATACCTGCCCCCTGTTGTCACTCTAAGTGGTCTTAGGGCAAGATTCGGAGTAGTATTTGAGCATTTGATTTAGACTCAGCATCAATCCATTTCCTTGGTCCCTGTTGAGTTAGAAATTGTTGAAAGTTTTCAAGAATTGGAATAGCTTTTTACTACTAAAAAGAAAAAAAAAGATTCTATATGCTCAATTTTGTCTTTCAAATATTATTTACTGAGAAAGCAGAATTCCCTTTATTGTTGCAATCCATTAAGGATTGTGCAATAGGAAAGTTCTGGTTTGTTAAATGCTAATTAAAATTTAAATTTTCTCTTTAACTGCCACTTCACTAGTATTGATCGTTCTTCAGTTTGTACATTATTCATTTTAGCTAGTATCAGTTTAAGTACTCAGCTTAATTCTACTTATTATAGAACATTCAAAATGTTCAACTGCTGCTTTGTGAAGAAAACTCTGACATTATTGTCTCATGTAAGATATTTCCTGCATGATTTTACAGAAATTCAGATTTCTGAAATTCACTGACAAAAGCTGGATTTCCATTTAAAACTTTGAATTTCTGAGTTGATAATGAACTTCTGATAGGGTAAATCGCTAGTGTGTTGCATTCCAAGTAATCATAGCCTGGGTGTGCGAGATGGAAACACTGAAAAAAAAAAATTAGAATAGAGAAGTTTTGAGGTAGCAGTAAAGCTCTATTACTGCAGTTACTGGAATTAGTTAATAGCAATAATATTAATTTATAACTGTTCTGTAAGATGTTTCTTGAACACAAAGCCAATTGATTGTCTAACAATGTAATGGTTCTATTAAAATGGAATTGGAAAAGAGAAAAATCCCTATGCATCGTATCTTGCTCACATTTTTTTTAAAGCCTGTCACTAATTGTGGGTTAAAAGTCCCTCTGATTGAATAAGACCCAAAGAATAAATCAGCTTCACTCAACTTTCTATTCTCTAGGGTCACTAAAGACTGGGATAACCCAAATAAAACAAAACCACAGATAATAAAAATGCAATTTACAGTAGACTATAAAAATAGGGACTAATGGAGGAGGGAAGGTCAGTCACACTGCTCCTGAAGCAGGGAATCCTTGAGCTAGCAATGACCTAATTTCACTAGTCCACACTGCAGATAGCCATACAAATGTGACCGAATTGCTTCCAGACTGAAGAAGTGCACAGTAATCCAGAAAGGATATCTGAATTATTACTACAAACTGAATCATTTGCAGATAACTGGGAATATATTTGACTTGCAGATGGTTGATGGCTGAACCTCAAATATTTGGCATTCAGGTGTAGTTAGGATTAACACTTAAATGTTTGATGCTTCTCTGGATTCTATAGATTTCTGGTTCTGAAAAAATATGATCTCATGAGGACTGCACTCAAATTTTGGCACAAACTTAACTGTAGCAATGTTATATATGACTCATAGGATTTATTGCTTCTTTAATAGGATCAGCAACCTCTGAAACACATACAGTGGTCTCATGCACAAACCTTGCTTTTGAGGTTGAATGATGGCTATTCTAGGCTATGGTTATTCTAGAATTTCAACAGCCATTAAGGACACACTGAGTTAGATTAGGATAGCACGCTGAGTTAGATTAGAATAAGTTTTCTTTGAAAAACCTCCTGCTGGCATAGGCCCCACAATAGAAGCAGCAATTGTTAAGCCCACATTTCTTTTTGACTATGAAGAAGGAATATCAACTACTCATACCACCCAAAAATACCAACTCTTCTGATTTTTACTTACCAACTAGCTCTCATATTTCCACTTTCTACTTCTCCTGCTGTTCTCATCTGTAGCCAATATATAGCTTTGATTGTTGTTGAAGATCTTATTTTATTAACAATTATGTTTCACATGTTAGTTTTTCATTTCCTCAAAAAGAAATTTTAAAAAATTTAGAAAGATTCCCATTTAGAGATTCATGTTCTTCAATGCTGGCTTAAGGTACAGCTAAAATCTCTAGGGTATAACAACCAATAATATATATAGTATACACTTTCAATATGTTTTTCACTTTCCATTTCAAAACTTTCACAACAGAAAAAAATATATTCATCATAAACACGAAATAACCCTGTGCAGTGGAATAATTCTATCAATCAACAATTTTTGGATGAGAGAAAAATGTGTGGAACGGACTTTTGTCGGGAATCAGAAAGTTGGGTGTAATCAATTTCTTCAAGATCAAATTACAGACTTTTCTAATTCGTTCTCCTTCCCTTCCCATGTTGGAATTAAAGAAATATTTATTTTATAGACTCTCCATTGGCATAACTGCATTGGCAAAGCCTGAAGTAGAGGAACAACAGAGAGAGTCAGCCCATCAAAGCTAAACCACTTTCCTGAGGCTATAAACTAAGCCATGTTTAGCTGGTGTACCTAGGTCTATTTTGGGTGGAGTGAAGTATGTAGGAAGGGAGATTTTCTCCTCTGACACATGTAGACACAAACATTTCCATGCAACATAGCTGAACTTTGCAGTGTAGAGCAAATCTTTGTATGGCAGAAATTATAGATTCAAACACAAAAATATCTCAAGGCCTGAAGCAGTGTGTTAGAAGATTATCCTTTTCCTGATCATATCCTACTTGCCCCTAAGCAGCACATGGAGGTGTTCCTGTGGAACTGGGAGCTCTAGCATGGAGCAGTAGCAAAAGTGAGGCAAGAGTACAGGAAAGATGTGGAATCCTAGAACTCAGCAAATATCTGATCAGCTGGCGGATAATGTCTTGCCTTACCAAGAAAAATGGCTTTTGCTTCTACTGAGTTTTGGGAAGCAGCTGTTGATAGTGATGGGTCCACAAAATCTGTCAAAGACCAAATGTCTTGTTACCATCTTATGCATATGTCTTCTATTAACAACTTCAATCCAATCACAGCAAGAATCTTGCTGCATAGAGGAACTTGGTCCTATAAATCGATACAATGTCCCTTGAGCTGTAAGGCTAATGGAAAAAAAAATGTAATTAATTTTAATCCTATAATGCAAATAAATGCAATCTTATAGGGGAAAACAGATAAAAAGTTTGGCTGCCCACCAGTCCCTAGGTTTTCCTCTTATTTTTATTAAGATGAATCTTTTTTCTATGCAGTATTTTACCATGAGGCTTAACAGACATTTTAAAATTCAATACAATTAAATCATAATTGCTGTCAAATATGGTTAGGCACATTACATTTTCTTGTTTTTAACACAAAATGAACATGCATTTTAGAATGTCACAAGGCTTACAAACTTACAGCAAGTCTGCTTTCCAAATATCTTAGCAGCCCAAATCAAGGCAGGATTCAGTTAAGTGCCATGTAGCAGCTTTTCTTTAATAAGCTTGATTTTTATTGCTATTTAATAATTTGTAGCCACAGTATTGGCAAAATGAAGCACCAGGGTAAATTTATGTGATCACATATTAATAATGCAGCAGCCCTTCAAAGGGAGAACATTTTAACCAAATCATGGATTAAAATGTATTAATAATCAAAATGTGATTGCATTGTCCCTTGGCATACTTAATTAACGTCATCTCCTTCTGTTTTACTACAAAATACCAAAAGCATGTAATAAATCTGAGTTCTGTGAATAAATTCAAGTAGAGACAAGAGACTAACATCAAAAGGATCCTTTTTTTTTTTCCCCAGAAAAAGAAATGCTTTTTCTTGAGATTATGTGTTAGGTGAAGTGTAATGGAGAATGAAGGTCAAAAGACAAAATGGGGTAAAGGAATTTAGAGAGAAAAAACCCTCCTATTAGTGTGGAAAAGTGAGCAAGCTCTGCCAGAATTTCAGTACAATGCTGTCTAATCTTTCCAAGAAGCACTGGCATGTTTTTACCACTGAGGCTGTCTTAGGTCTGCCCGGTATTTTCAGGAGATCACGGAAAAATAATTGTCAATGAGCAAGGGCAAAAACTAAAGAAAAAGGGTGGTATCTAGCTATCCACAATGGAAATACTCTAAGGTCACAAGTCACTGCACAAAAGGAGAAAACTGTTTTGTAAAGTTTGTGATCTAAACAAGAAGAGTTTCAGCTCTAATCACCACCTCTTACACACCTGTAAAAGAGACAGCAGGAGAAGGCAAGTTCTCCTGGAAAGTTATAGGAAGTTGAGGAAAGTGAGTGAGGCTCTCAAGCAACATCCTTAGCAGCCATGACTTGTAATCAGCATGATACCATGGTATCATTCCCTGATTAGTATTCTGCATAGCCAAACCCTAGCCAAAAATGTTACTGAACTTCTCTAAAAGGCTGGGAAAAGAACATACTTAGCTCCTACGGTCTCATCCCTGGATTTCTTTTCCAGGTACTTATACAAGAAAGAGGAGATTTACACAGTTTCCTTTGCATGTTTCAGGCAACCCTCTTTCTCCAGGCTAGTGAATGAAAAGAATACAACCAAATGTTTTTGAGAAAGCTTCTACATATAAATGGAAGTGTGCTATTTTTCTTTGAGTCACATCAGCTTGCATTTATCTCATAGGTACATCTTTCTTCTTCAGGCTATACTGTTAAAAAGTTTGTAAGTCTACTTGAAATATGCATCTTTGGGGTATATATACTCCAAAAGATATATATGTATTTAAGGTGTCTAAACCTGAGTCCAGTCAGTGTTTCCTGATAGCTAGTAAATACCCTCAGTTTCTAATGAACCTCCCCATTAGGAGAAAAACTAAAGTTCTCCCCTCATTCTCAAATGAATGAGAAGTGGGGGGGGGAATGGGGCATGGTGGTGGAAGGAAAAGATATTAACAGAAATTTTGGAAGAGGAAAAGTTCCCAGAAGGAAAACCAAAAGACATTTTCTGGAGTCATGGGCAGTTGATAGGAACTGATAAGTGCATAACAAATATTTTGATGTGTAACATTTCATTAGTATCCTGATCAGTAAGAAATTATTCAAGACATTGTCTCTCATAGAGAATTATACTTTTCTTAGTAAGACAATGACCACAATGTCAGGCTTCAGAATAGAGCTGTAATAGTAATGTCATTCGCTTCATTAAATGATTGACACATTTAAGATATTGCAGGTAATGTCTGAGTAGAACAGAGAAGTAGTCAAAAGGAATGTCTGTGACTTAGTCATCCTGCAAGACACTTGAAATGTGTAGTCATTTCACAAGTCACTGGTTTTGAATTATGATTGTAACAAGCACAAAGGCAAGTTAAATGCCTTTTTACATGTTTTCACGTGACAAATATTCATAACAAAGTCATACAGTCATCCAGTTAAAACAATAAATTATTAAGCTCTGATACTAAGTTAATCAAATTACTACAACTGATATTCCAGTTAAGATTTTAATGATGTTTCTAACTTTTTTCCCTCCAATAGAATAAAAAAAGCACATCTCAAATTTGGGAGTAAAACCACTTTTTATGTCGTGCAAGAATATTTTGAATCAATCCTAAGAGCATTTTGGCTACATAGTTCTCAAAGCAAAGATATAGCAAAGTTTTAGCCTTAGAAGTGTGATTCTCCACAAAAAATGTGGCACTTTCTTACACTAAAGATCTTTTGCCAGCACGTATTCAGGGTTCTGTTTTACTTTTGTCTCTTAAATAAGGCAGAAATGATTGCTTTTAGTTGGTCTCTTGCCCTCTTATTCCTATTTAGCACAGACAAAAGAATTAGAGGAATTATATTATTATAAATATTTCTGTATTCATGACTGTCCTGGTTTCAGCTGGGATAG
>NW_009190092.1:0-23832 GCF_000690835.1 Fulmarus glacialis
AGGGGAGCCCGAAAGCAGTCGGGAAAACTGCCTGAGGGATGCAGGCTCCCAATGCCTCCTGTCAGCGCTCCCTCCCCTTCCTCAGCCTTTACTCGCTCTAGAGGGGGGGAAATCAGAGAAAGGATGATATATTCTTTGTCATCTCTTATAACCATTTTCCATCAATTTTGAAATAAAATCTAAACGAGGCAGCTCGCTGCCCTAAGTGCCTGTGTCGGTGCTGTCAACTGCCTGAGGGATGCAGGCTCCCAATGCCTCCTGTCAGCGCTCCCTCCCCTTCCTCAGCCTTTACTCGCTCTAGAGGGGGGGAAATCAGAGAAAGGATGATATATTCTTTGTCATCTCTTATAACCATTTTCCATCAATTTTGAAATAAAATCTAAACGAGGCAGCTCGCTGCCCTAAGTGCCTGTGTCGGTGCTGTCGGCAGTTGGTGTCCCATGTCCCTGTGAGGATGTGTCTGTGGGGACGGCGTTCCCAGCCAACATCTTGTCCCTGCGCGTGATTTCTCAGGGGACCGTTTCTAGGCTGTTCAGTCGGTATTAGGAAGGAAGTAATAATCACATTCGGCTTCTACATGGTATGAAAAAATTGCTTCCTTTAGCCAGGTCTTCCTAACAGTATTAAAAAGGCAAAGTACACTTGCTATCCAAAGTGGGAAGGATCAGCCAGTTTGCAAAGGAATCTAACGGTATGAGGAAGCACTTTATTATGTCTATGCCTAGTAGGAGAGAAAGTGTGCCCTGCACAGTGCTGATACGGTTAAAAAGTATCTCACAAAAATGGTGTGAATAGGAATACGGCTATCACATAGAGGAGACTCGTGTACGGGTCACTCGCACACAGCACCACAAGCCTGGATGCAAATGTTACAGGCACGACCATAAGCCACCACCACAAAGCGTTTGACACAAATCATCAGCTGTTTAACAATTAGGTTGTTAGATCAGATTTAACCTAACCAGGAATCTGGTTAGGGGTTTAGAACTGGAAGATTAAAACCTTCTCTTGCTGGAGATTTTTTTTAATAAAGAGCTTGTAGCTGAATGGTAAATAAGGTTTAGACCTCTTAGAAGATTAAGTGTTCTGCTCCATTCCTAAGCTTATACTTAAGGCAATTAATAGTTCTCAAGGTCTGAACGGTAGGGATATGCATGAATTTTCTTAATTCCACCAGCTGAATGAGATCTGAATGACTTTTGCCTTACATTATCACACAAACACTGGTACGGCTTGCAGTGAGGTAAATCAGCAGTAGTATGAGATTATCGATCAGTGATCCATTAGAAGAGTAATGCATGATAATATATTACAGTAGATTAAAACTGTGTAAAAAAAAAATCCACTAAAAAATCATAGTAAGAATGGCGTCTGTTTGGATTTTTCTTACTTTAATTTGCCCTCTTATTTAACTTTCCAGTTAAAATGGATGAAGTTTATAAAGAATGAAGTTTATAAAGAATTAAGTTTATAAAGAATAAAGAAGTTACAAAACAGCAGATTTACTCCACATCTGCATTATATTCGTTGCTTCTCAGAAACATGGCTTATTGTGCATGGGGTATATGGTGTGACATATAGAGACATATATTTCCATCCTGGAACCACAGGCATGAGCATGGGCACAACCTCAGTTTTCCCAGGTCAGGATCCTGAGACCATTTTTCCTGACGTCCTCCTCCCACTCTCCCCAAACCAAGACTGCAATCCCATGTTTTCCTTTTTTCACTGCATATACCATTTCATCAGCCTCTGTTCCCACATCCTGAACAAGGAGTACAAATTGAGCAGCGTTTCTAGGTGATCAGCTAGGACAGAGACTTATCACACTTGGACCAAGATGGAAGTTGCAGACTGACATCATGGCAAGCTGTTGTCAGCTGGATGACTCTGTGCAGTACCTTTTTTGGAAGTCAGCTTTAAGAGAGTCCAGTGTTAATTTGGTTCTCCCGGTGCGTGACACTGATATGCTTCATGGACCAGCAATGGGTCACATAGCAGAGCAGGGCGTAGCTTAGGAGGTTCTGGATCACATGGTAGTAACAGCCATTTTTGTCTCCCAAATAGCGAACCATAAAGCAATAGCAAATACAGAAAGTGATCATTACAAAGTGGCCTAATTATGTTTGCCGTCTACTTGCTTACAGTGTTATGAATCACTTTATCAATAGGCATTATATCTTTATATAAAGTTCCTACTTTGTGTAGTAATTGTAGTCTAAAACCCCTGAACAGTCTATACCTCAAGAAGGCTGAATTACATTGTTAGCTTTGCAGCTTGAATTGAAATACTTAAGTTCTACCACACAGAGAACACACATCCTCTGGTGAGACAGTGTACTTGATCTAGACCCTTAAAGACCCATAGGCAACAAACTATCTGCAGCCAAATTAATGATTTTTCTTGATAATGTTTCACCTTTTTCGTTTTTGTAATAATAAAATAGTCAAGTGAATATCACTAGTGTCTGCCAATACAGAAATTCCTCCTGACTGGTTGCTATTCGCTCTTCACTTGAAAGGTCTACTAGTCACTCTGCTATGAGTGACGTACACAAGGGGAATTGTTTTTAGTTAAATTATACTTATATGTATAACACTTATAATCATGATAACTCTGTTCTGCAAGCTCCTCAAATGAGCTTGCAAGCCTCTTCATTGTGAAGGCATATTTTCATTGCTCTTCAAAACACTTCTGCCTTCAGGAGCACACATTTACCTGGTGAATCACTCACAAGTAAAGAAAAAAATTGATACCTGCAAGGTATCCAGCAGATTTTCTTCTCAAGAACATGTTAGTGAATACCTATCATTTGTAGCTTTACAGTTGTGCCCCATATTATCAGGAGATTCTGATTAAATTCTCATTAATTTCAGCATCATAGAAAACGAGCTTTAACATTTAAGTGGGTGTTAAGTAGCATCAGGACTTCTGTACTCATTCTGCCTGAATTATTATTCATGCTTGAAGAGTGGTAAGAGCTTTTTTAAAAAGTAGGGTGTTGCAGCCCTCACTGTAGAACTTCTTGGTGTGTATTTTGTTCTCCCCATGGTGTAAGTTACATAAGAAAAAAACATACAGTATCATGCCAAGGCAGGTTTCTCAGTTCATCGAAAGATTGTTCCACAAATCCAGTCAGGCTGTCATAAATAGCTCTAAATATATTCTTTCACATTTTCTCCTGGGCAAAGTTCTGTGCTATGCCTGGAAATAAGTTTTGCTGTAAAAGGTGTTTTCACTGGACTGGAAACACAGACAACATGTATGTATTTAAATTTCTAGGATTTTTTTTTTAAATTATGTTATTGATAAACCTTATTAACTTTGTGTTCTATTTTATTATTTAGCTCAGGTTTTTACTTTCTTCTGTCTTGTGCAAACTGCACTTATATTCAATGGGAAATTAGAAAGAAGACTTCAGAATTTGGTTCCTGATTACTGTTATTTGTTTTCTGTAACCTTTGTTGAAAAAGGTAGGAGACAGCAGCCTTCCTTTCCAAATGCCTACCAACAATGCTGTCATCTCATGTTTCAGGCTAAGTGACCCACAACCAAAGAATCAAGATAACAGCTGTGTAATAATATGAAAACTTTACTCACCTGCATACAAAAAAAAATGAACCATTTAAACAGTTTCGCTGCCAATTTCAGAATAAGATTGTGAGTGGAAGCACTTTTTCTCCTCAATTTCCTGATGCTTCATAAGAACAAACTTGCAAAGAACACTGGCAGAATAAATACAGCATACTACTTTGTAAATAACAGTATTCTTTTCTTAACTGTGGTGTAAAAACAGAGTGACTTCCAGCTTACTTCCGGAATCTGAAAATGTTGCACACATGTGGCAGAAATGTCACTTAATGAAACTTTAATTTTATGCTAGAGTTTGTTCCTCTAGACTAGCTTGATAAGTTGATTGATTGTGTCATAAAATACTTAGAACTTGTAACATAACAATCTCTCTGCAACACAAAAATATGTAAACAAAAGATGTTGAGATTTAAATGTCTCTACATGCCAGAAAAATCATACTAACCAGTATTAGTCATATTATTTACAAATTCTCTTAAAACTGACCCATACACACACGTCTTTTCTTTTATTGTAGATGCTAAAAAAAAAAAGGCTGTGTATGAATTTTTCAAATCAATATTAACCTTTTTTTCTTAAGCTATGAAAAATGTAATCTATTTCTGTTTGGGAGTTATTACCAGGCAAGCTGATGTTCTGCTGGATGCAGTTAAAGCTTTTCAGTGCAGTAAATATTGTTGATATAATTTCACTGACATATGGATCAGAATAATACAGATAGTTCATAGCCAATTGTTTGAAATACATTTGTGTATGAGCATCCAGGAGGAGTGGGAAATAAAACAAAAGCTTGTAAAACTTGCTGCCAGTGTCTAGATCAGTAAAGAAAGAGGTGATTGAAAACATACCAGAGTTTTATAGCAGAGAAGGGATTGCTATCTTATACAAGGTCAAACATATAGAAGAAAAATTATCATGTTTATTTGATAAATATTGATTAGATTTAACGTAAGAGCCTGGAAATAAAATAATTTCTAAAAATATGTGATTATCTATTAAATATTCGCCCAAGAATCAGAATAATAAGGTGACCAAGAAACGGTCTGGTATATAAACTGGAACAAACAGAGAATTGCAAGCAGCCTCCTTGCAGTGCAATCGATCAAAGACAGTTGCACTTAAAGTTATGTGTGTGAACGTGTACTGACAGGGTCCATTACTAGCTCAAATACAAAAAATGAAATAGCCATTTCCCAGTAAACTGCAATCTTTGCAGCTGATGACTACCTTCTCGAAGGTGAGTTGGCTCATTCATTCTCTCATTGTAACCCTCCAAAACTTCAGGTCTTAGAGAAGGAAGCATCTTCTTAGTCACCAACAACACTCTGAATGTGCATATTGTAACTGTCACGTCCAAGGAGTTATTTTTGTCCTCCAAATCATAATAGCAGTTAACTACTCATGTGTGGTGTTCTCTAAATGCCTGTGACTGACAACGACGATTCATGACCAGCAAAAAGAAGAATCAAAAGCTAAGCATTTTATTTTTGGAGCAGTGAAAACACGACTAATTTATTACCACCTCTGATTAAACTACTCAGTATATTATTAAAGTAAGGCATTTTCCAAACTGCATGATGTGTCCTTATGTGCGTCAAGGAAGCACAAGAGCTATCCTCATATGGAGGTGGAGAGTATGAGAAGAAATAGCTATACGTAACTCACAAACGCATTAATTGCAGTTAAGACGGTAGAGTAGGCATGAAAACTACCGCTCACTTGGCAGGGTGTAACTGGGTAAAAACAATTCGCTGAGAGGTCCTGTAATCAGCATGGCAGGTAGTTGTATTGTTATCCTACAGGCATTATGAGATATCCATCAAAATTGACATACAACACCTTAACTTCAATGGATACTAAATAAGGCCGTGAAACAAAACTTTGCTCCCTGATTTCCAGCAACCTTTCTAGTTCAGCCACACCAACTTATCTATTTTTACTTGCAGAAGGGAATCTCATTTCTGTTCTAACGTTGTAGTTGGCATCTCAAAATACTAATGTAATGCAGACATAGCTATCCTACCTCCAAAATGCTTCTCTGACCTAAACAGTGCTCTAAAAGAAACATCCAAGATTCTGATATATAGTGAAGAGTGACATTGTCCGTAGCTGCTGGCAATGCAGGAGGAGATTCTCATTTTGGAAGGAAACCTGGAACGTAGAAGTTCCAAAGTTAAACAGCAGTTTCAGGCTGGCTGCCGTGGTATGGGATGGAGATAACACCTTGGTTTTCTAACACCACTGTCTGAAATGTGGTATCCATACAGGCCATCTAAATATACAGAAGACCAACAATGGAGAAATGGTATCCTGGCCTTTCTAATAACAAGTACGAATTTAGAAGCCCCTTTTACGCCTTCACATCTTTAAACTGCTGCACTGTTGCTGAAGTGGACAGGGAGGGAAAAGGGTTTTCCATGTAGACCTAAAACACCTCTCACATACAGATTACAGCTGTAAAGAACAGACAGACCATTTTTTCCAAATTTTACAGAACATGTCGTTAAGCAGTAGTTTAAAATCACTTAGTCATTTTGAATTTTAAGTCCCATGAAAAAGTTTAATTTCCTCCATGAATATTTGATCCTTACCCACACAAAACAAGAAAATTGGAAGAGTTTTGCAGTCTTTAATTCTTTCTCACCCACTTAACAAGGAATTTGGTAAGGTTCATGTTACCAGAAACTGAATCAACCGATCAGTGAGACTATTTATCTCATGCTTCTACTGAAGAAGTAACATGGGAGATCTGAGAATATTAAAAGAGCAGTAGAGTATGCAAACCGTCAGGGTGTTTTGTAGACTGCAGCAGCTTTTGAGATAGAGCACAAGGATTAAAAAAAATTTCACTTAATTATTTCATCTCCCACTGTTGCTGTCACCTTCTATAAACAACTGAGTAAAGAAAAATGAACTAGGAAAAGTAAACTAAAGGTTAATTAAGAAGGTATTTTTCTTTCTTTCCTACTCAGGCCCATGCATGTGTCTTGTCCCTAGGATACAGCAGACATGCCATTGCCTTACTCTGCTAATTAGAGACACTATATTCCTTGAATAGAGCATTGGAGGTATATTCTCAACCATTCATTTTTAAAACAGAATGACAGTCACGTTTATAACCTAGTAACAAGTATTCATGTAAACACAGCCTATTTGCACATAGCCACTTTAATCAAATTGATATTTCACGCCTTTTCAAAACTAGAACTGTTCCAAAAGAGGTCAACACTGAAAGCCTTGGATATGACACCAAAAAAAGCTGTAGTAGGTGGAGCTGAGACAGGAACATTTTTTAGGCTACCACTGAAAGCCTATGGAGACCTGAAAGACATGAGATCTAATTATTATATCTGAATACAACTGAAACAGTGGAGTGACTGATAAGTAGGCAGGAAAGAGTACCAAGCAGAATATCTGTAAACTATCAAAGGACTAACGAAAATCTACCCAACATATCTATGGCATGATACGAGGATGTACAGACCAGGAAATACCTAACTTGAGTATTTAAAGATACCTATCACAAACTGAATAAATAGTGCTGCAAATAAGTGGAATTTTCTGCATGTTTATGCATGGCTAAATAATCAATTTAAAGTTGCATTATAGAAGATAATAACCAGGAGGAGAATTCATAATACAATGTAATATAAGGGATTGGCATATAAAGGGAATGCATAGCTTTCCTCCTTTGGATTTGGCTGTTAAAGCTTGGTGTGTATCATTTAATCAGTACATAGTGTTATGTTTATTTATCATACTGCTCTCACAAGGAAACCTGCTTGACAAATGTACTATGAAGAAGAGTGTCGTAGCTTTATAAGGTTGAGTCAGACCTGGAGTAGACAATACGTGCCAGTAGGTGAGCAGCTGCATGTTGAAATACCGTGAGTGGATTGAGTCTCAAGTATTTGGAGTACGAACAGCTCCACAGGGACACATGTGCCTGAGATTCTGATTAAATTCTCATTATTTTCAGCATTATAGAAATTTTAAGTGAATGTTAAGTTGCTTTCATCTGATGACTGGCCATAGCCCTGGGGCCTGTGGTACCATCCTGTGCCCACACTTCCGAGGCTACCTAGGTCTGCTACCATCACCTGCCTGTACTTTTCTATGCTGTGTATTATTGTAGGGTCTTAGGTAATTCACTCGACACTAAGGACTACTTGTCATTACTACCTATTAGTTACAGAAATACATATAACATATATATACATATAACTATAAGCATTTGCACACATTATCTAGCTGCTTGCTAGATAATGCTGTTACAACTTTGCAAAGTAAACCAGAACTCCAGACCAGGCACAGCGTGACAAGTCCTGAGGCCAGTGTCCGTAGCTTAGCACAAAGCTTGTGGCCTGCTACGTGCAATGGCAATACCGTATTTACTACAAGGCTACACGTGCACAGTCTCTCCTCGAGACTGCAAGCTACAGAACAGGCGTCCACATGCTTAGATGTCTGAACTGCATTTTAATGATTTTGCCACTTCTAAACCACTTTCTCAACAGCAGCCAACCTCTCCATCTTTAATAGGAAGGACAAACTCAATGTGTCTCAAATATCACTAATAACCTTGCTGGACACATTGAATGGAAAATGTCTGTAAATATGTTGAATGTTAGAGCTGAGTATCACCCTTCACATAACGAACGAGTAAAGCCATTTAGGGAGGGCATTTCCATCTAAGAAAAGTGCCCGATATCTTGCAACGTATAATTTGCATAACCAAGAGATGGCAGCACTCTATCAACCATTTGCCTGAAGCATTTATTTGAAAATGATTATGCATCTGTAAGCATGACACCTCAGTGTATGAACAACACTACAGGACTAAAAACAATGGAATAACAATGGAGTGACACCAGTGATTATTTTTCTGTTGGCTTACAAAGGTCTGTAAAGATTAAATTAATTCACCAGTAACTTGAATTATTTTTTGCCCAGCTTATACTAAGAATAGGACATAGCAAGTACTTTTTTAATTTGGTTGTCTCATAGACATATCTTCTCAAAACATGTTTCCTAAGATAACAAAATGACCTAACTCCCCTTTCACCAAAACTTAAGCAGCATATGTATATCAAATATACACTTCCATTTAAAGCATTCTCAGCCTTTTCTCAGCAGCTGGAAAAGTTCTCTGGTAATAATCTTAAGGATCAAGGCATCTCTAAAAATTTAATCATGTTTTTATATATATATACGGCTGATTGTCTCCTGCAGACTGATGCTGACAGAAATTGGAGGAGTTTAGCATTTCCCAAATGCCTTCAGTGTCCCATATCATCAGGCTCACATGTATACAAGAGGTTTGTTAGCAATGATAATTAACCTCTTTTACCAATTTACTTTTAGATTCTGTGAACGGTGTATGGACTTCAGCAACAGTCTTCAAACAATGCTACATGGGAAATTAGTAGTACAACTGTATGGACACTATGAGGTGATTAGGAAACTGGGTAAAAGGCAAAAGACAATGAACTGGACTGAAAAGGAAATTGTTGAACTGAGATGTTGCTCTTGGATGAGTTTTGAGAACAGCAGTATTTAACTTAATGAGGAGGTTCACAACTGACTAAAGCTAACACTGGTTTCCACCTCTGTTCCTTATTGCTAGAACTCATTTTTCTAAGAAAAAAGCCAGGTTCAAACAACTTTGATTATGTTTCAGAAAAATACATCACAAACAAGTTGCATAACTTTAGTAAGGATCTTACTATTTTTTGCATCTATATATTCTTGCTTTAAAATATCTGGATTGTTTTTCTCCTATTGCAACCCATTTTACTTTAATCTCTCTCAAACTTCATTGATGTTACACTTAATTTAATCCAATACACAAGAAGAATCAGTTTGTTTTATAGAAAATACTGGACATAAGGTTTTTTGGTTTTTCTTTTTAAATGTGACCTTGTTCTTCCATGATATCTCTGTCTCTACTGAAAATGTCCAGCACTATTGCATTCATTCCTGATATTTCTAGTTATACTAAAGATGATCTTTCTTAGAAGACCAGCAGGTGGATTCAGTTTTGTTTAACAGCTTAGGAAATACTATGCAGCAGGAGTATCACTCAAAAAATTAATCAGTATTTCATCAAAAGATACTAAGTGTAGGCAGTAGCTAGAAACTGGAATAGCAAGTATGTTTTTATTCTGTCTTTTATTCTAACATAACATGTACATCTTAGATTACAATAATCAAACTACATGAGACTACTACTATCATGAGAACAAGTCTCTAACTGATCATCTCTTTTTGTTTTTTCCTAAAGCATAAGGCTGCAGCATCAACTTTCTCACACAAACTAATCTTGCTGCTTATAATGACCTCCAGTGTCGCTGGAAGGATATCCATGGCATTGTACGTACTAGCTAGATCAAAACACTCCAAGGAACTGAACAAGTTCTCCAAAATACAGACTGGAACCTAAGTTTTTCTGACTCTAACTATTTCTATTTATAGGCCTGGAGTCCCCATTCATTATTAGTTCAATACATTTTCAGAGGTTGACAAATGAAATCTTAAGAACATATATTGCAAAGAATTTATAACTGCATATTTCTTGAATTATGATTAACTCAACAGAAATCCTGTCTTACATAAATGCTTTAAAAGACCAGACAAAATTAAATATCATTCCTGGGGGTAAAAATAATTTTCTTTTTTTTTCTCTCTGAGATGATCAATTCTTCTAGAGCTCCTCTTCCATCCACACTGTGATGTGGTTGTATCAGAATCAATAATCTATTTATAGATAAAAGGACAATTTTTTACTCAGCAGTTAGTAGATTTCTACTGCTTTCAGTTGTATTTAGTATTCCTTTTAAGTTTTTTTTTCCTCCAGATAGAAAACTTTAGATAACTACTTTGAAGATAATTCCCAGATCAAGCTGAAAGCACAAAAGATAACTAAAGTTCAAAACTTTTTAAGTTCTGACTTAGGGAAGATAGGACAGCTCACTTCTTCCATTTGTTCCCAACACAGGGACCTCAGGGCTGTTCTGAAACACTGCTATTTAGCTCATTTTCTTTCTCTAGTTTCATACTTTCCACCCTATAATTTTGCTTTGGATTCCTTTATCTAGTTCACACCCACAAGCTGCCCCACCAGTCTGCTGGCCAACCAATAACAGGTTTCTTTTTTTTTTTTTTCATTTCTGTGAAGAAGACTTAATTAAGTTATCCACTCCTGATACACCCATTTGTAACATGTTCCTGTAAGATGTTCCTCTAAATGCTATATTGCCTACATGACTTAGGGATTGCTTTTGTGAATTTTTATAAAGAAAATATTTTAAAACATGCCACTGAAATTTCACACAACCTTTTTACAAATAAATCGATTGCATCTCGTAAGTTGTATTCCTACGATTTTATTTGAAAGAGCAAAATCTCTCAATTCAAAAATGCTTAAGGGCAAAGGGCAGGACCATAGCAGAGTTTATATACAAACTTTCCAGCAGTATGAGTTCAGATTTAAATTTTGGGTTGAACCCTCCAAGGTGCTTGTGTCACATCTTATGTCACAAGGTGCTGGTGTCATTATTTGGGCTATTTAAAGGTATATCATGCTTTGATGTCTCTGAAGTTACTTCTGCTTCACAACAATTCAAAGACCATCATGAGTTTCAGGGCATTATTTGATGAAATTTAAGACCAATGTAAATTGAAATCGGTAGGAATATACACATGCTTAATGATGAGCATGCTTTTGCCTGCTGAAGAACTAAGTGAATGGATAAGAAAGATGTTTTGATTGTGTTTCATGTAGAAAAACATGTTTTCATTTTTCTTATCCGTGCTAAGGTAAACCGTTTGCTGAAAGAGATTTAAGTACATATTCCAAATTTTTAACTCATTCACCAAAAAGCAGAAGTACAGAATATGTCTAGAGTAAAACTGTATGATATCTTAAGTGAATGCAACCCAATAAATAGCGTCATGTTGGAATTTTAAGATACAACGTTTTTGATGACAGAACTCAGTGGGGCAGAACTCAGCTGTGGTAGCCTGCCCCACATCAAAACTAAACTGAAGGAAATTTAGGCAAGTTCGAACCATATTTGTCAAATTATCTTGAACAAAAATTTTGCTTTCACCCTGCTTTTATAATAATAAAAACTATGATGCTATGCCATGGGAGAGAGCCACGGTTCATTCAGTTCCTAAACTAAGGCAGATTAAAAAGGCGACTGACTAATACAATCTTGAGAAGTTTCTCTGATCACCTGCAAAGTGACTTCGCAGTTCCATGAAGATAACCACATTTAGAATTAACTGTTTCAGCATTAACACCTAGATCTCAGCTCCTCTGTCTTAATTCGAAGACAATTGACTAGGAATTGTAAATTTGCACTACTATCTACTATTTAAATACTGCATTTGTTAACCGGTAGTGCAATGTTTACCTTGACTTTCAAAGGCAGGAGCTACCTGCTGGCAGACACCTCCACAAGGCAAGTCCTATCAATGAAAAATGCAACCTATTAAAGAGGTATACACTTTTTTTTTCCCCCTCCAAATTAAACGCACCGGTTTTAGTATCTGTATACAGGAAGCTGCTGCCCACAAGCCGCTCAGAGTGCGTCCGTGCACTTGTCTGATGTCTGCGCCTGTTATACCACAGTGAAACCTGCTATGTTCACTGAAAAAGAGCACAGTAGGATATATCTCTGTGAACAGACTCATACGTCAGTTATTGTTGATCGTGATAAACAATCATCTCCTGGTTAACAAAGCACACATCGAGTCCTATGGCTCACTTTCTGCATGATTTAACATTTCATAGATAAACTCAACAGCCCACTCTACCCTGAGTAATGAGTCAGATCTTCCTAAACACTTCGTTGAAGTTTGTTTACAGAAAAGTCGCTTGCTACATCAGGGGGAGAAGGTGTCTGCGTTTCCTTTTTTATATTTTTTTTTAAGCAAACACAACTGACAAAACTGTCAACTCTTTTTATTGTTTTCAACTTATATAAACAGAATTAAGCTGCAGGGAGTCTATTAATAAAGGCCTACACAACAAAACCATTCACAATCTTCAAGGCAGGTTTTAATCTCCCAGGAAAAATCAATTTTATTTAGAATAAACTAGTAGAGAATGGAGATTACTCCAGGGAATTATTCTTTAACGTACAATGGAGAAATATAGATTTTCTTGTCTACAGGAGTATGATGTTGCAGTGCATATAAAGTATGCCGTAACAATTACATGAAGACTTCTTTAAAAATTCCAGGCTTATTAATCCTATAGCTTTCTAGAAATAAGTACTTCTGATAAAAACAAGAAAAAGCATAATTAGAGAGACAAATACCTGGAAGAAAAAGCTTAGAGCCTTGAATAAGTTCCACTGCACTAATGAACCACTCCACCAAATCCCAGGAGGTCGAAATATATTATGTGTGTCGACTCCAGTGCAGAAGAACTAACCTTGTGCCCTTGCTTTCCATATCTATGGCATCTCCAAACTGTCACAAAGAGATGAACACAGAGGGTGCAGTTATATTAATACAAGTTAAATGACCACCTGGAATACAGCTGTCAAGACCTTCACTCACAGATGGTGATACTTTGTCTTGGAGGCTGAACCTTTTCAAATAACCCGAAGAACACAAATTCTGCTTTTGGTTATACCTGTGCTGGTCTGCAGCCGAACATGTCTTCATCAGCCACAGCAGAGAGAATGAAGCTGTTTTTACTGAACACAGAATTTGATGCATTTTCACCCCAATTTAGACACTACTGGGTTTTTAACATTTATAGCTTGGAGAAATCAGAATGACTTCGAGTCCTGACACTCTACATTTACTTGTTCACAGGGTCAGTATTTCACTTTTTACCTCTGGTCTATATTTTTCTCAGCCAGATAAGTGAGACCTGAACTCTGTGCCTATTATTCCCACTGCAAAAATTTAAAGAACGTTTTGATTCACTGAGAAAAAAACAGAATGAAGGCCGTACTACTTGCAAAACCACTTCTCAGCTCTTTACACTCTTTAACTGTCTATGCCCCAAGATCTTCATCAAGTACCAGTTAAAGCCTTCTCCTAACACTTAATTAGGGAAAATTATAATTTGTATTTTGCAGAAACTACACAGCCACAAGTGCAGTGACAGCTTATGGTCATGTCTGGTTAGGAGGAGTGTTTAGTGGCTATCGGAGTTCACTTACACTTTCAAAAGACATTTAGCTTGCTTTTTTTAGACAAAGATGCAACCTAAAAACCCAAGCCTGAATACTTCCTGACTCTCAGAAATTGCTTTTTTGCAGTCACAGCCACTTTGGGCAGAAGGAGATCTCGTATCTGAGCAAGGAGAAAAGTTGAGATCCAGAGCTGAGCTGAATCTTGTGACTTTCTTGCCTTTATTAACTTCAGATATATTCATGAATATTTAACAGATAAAATTTTGCTATTACTGCAACATTCTTCCTGCCTAGAAGTTGTTATATTCTGCCTTTGTTTATACTTTAATTTGATTTTGCTCCAAAGCAGGCATTTTCTATTTTTGCAGAGAAATTCAGTTTTCTAGTGGAACTAACATCTCCTCCATCTGTAGAAAATCGTTGGCCTTACTGATACAGGAGCTTTTGCATCAAGGTTACATTACTAATAATTAAGCTAATCTTGGTGTAAATGACCTGCACTAGAATAAAATGAGGCTGACACAGATGTGGCTTACATCGTTTGAAACCCAGTTCACACAGGTGTCACAAATTTGCATGGGAGGGTTTGATCTGGTATAACTATCACTGTGTGGGGGGAAAAAAGCTTGCATACTTTTCATCAGAAGATACTGCAACGTTGTGCTTGTGGGTATGGATGCACACATACAGATTTGGGTAGAAGTTAACAGTTCTTCCATACACCTACACTTCTGAATGAAGTTGGTAGCTACGCAACAGCTCTGCTCTTAATCACACATCAGGGTCTCTGCTGACATTGTCGCCATAGCGTTTCAACACCGGCTGCCTTCCGTCCTCCTCCTTCATCTCAACTCCCCTATTCTTTGTTGTAGGAAATAACAACCCAGACAACGGCAATGTCTCTTTTCCTTATTGGTAAACACTCTCTGGGCACATCTGCTGTGATGATGATAAGGCAGAGGTCTGCTCTCAAATGGGAAAAACAGAATGTCAGTTTACATAATGGCCAGAAAACAAGAAAAAGAACCTACATGCTCGAGCAGCAAGCCTGTTTCTATCTTGCTTCATTGTCTTAACAGGATTGTTATTGTGTTTATATTTAGAGACATGGGAAACTGTGCTAGCCATGCTACCCATTGTTACTTAACCTCAAACAACCTATATACTGTGCTGTCCATTAAGGAACCTGAATATAGACTCTAATCAAGGTGGCTAAACAAGATATAGGAAAATAAAGCTCAGTGCTTCCTCCTTGTTTGGGAAAAAACAAACAGGAAGGCTCCCTCATAGACTCACCTCAGCAGAAAAGAGTGGGGGATTTGGGTTTGTTTTTATAGACTCACAGAAAATGTTAGCTCTCTGTTGTGCACCTGTTTGGCTTTTTCATAATTCACACTGCCAATAAATGGATAGAAACACTTCAGCATCTTATTTCCCAACTGGGAAACTTTTTTCTTTTCTTTACTTTTTAGGGACAGTGTTTATTAAAAAACTGTGTTTAAAAATGACAGTGGAAACCTGACATAACTAAGCACTGACGGTGACTGGCTGATCATCAGCAAGTTGCTTTTGATAACATGTTAGTGCTTTGTTCTTGGGTAGGCTTGCCTGAATGCTGTATAACCAACAAAAGATTACCAAATAACTTGAATCCACATAACTGATATTAAATTGAATATAATGTTCGTAATGAAATCAGAGCCTTGATTGTTAAGAGTCCACAATTCCAACTCACATAAATCAGCATTGCAGAGGACTAACAGTGGCAACTGAGCCTGAAATTCTGAATGCAAAACCATTTCACATGCAGAAAATATTTACAATGACTCCTGATTAAAAATGTATTTAAAAATTATTTAAACAGCACATTTCAGTCTTACTTCGTCCTCAGGAGCCACAATATATGGGCCTTTCAAATCAGCCAAGGATGACAATCTTAAACGCTTTAAAGCTTTAAATTGACAAATTTATATAGACGGCTTTCACCTCTTTCTGTGGTATTCTATCTTGTCATAATCATAGCATTCAAGATTCCTCAATAAGTATTGGGGTTTCCTATATAAATGTTCAAACTTTGGACATTTAATTTAACATAAAGTAATAACAGTCTCTGGTATACAGCAAAGAGAGAGGTTGCCATCAGAAAGCAGTACAATTTTTTCTTTGAATTATTTGGCCCTGATGTGAAGATGACCTCTCAGGTGTGACACAGGCTATGGGACCTCACACCAGAAAAATGTCTCTTTTAATAGATTAGAGATTGAAGGCAAGGTTGCTCAGTCGCTATCCTTGGCAAACATATTTCCTTGGTGAGCATACTTCTTACCATCTTGTCTTGCCACCCAGTCACCAAACATGAGATTGAGTAAAGATATGGAGAGTGAAAAGGCTCTGGTTCTTTCTTACCTCTTCTTTCATTTTCCAATACCTCTGGAATCCTCCTGTGCAAAGATCAACAGGAAAGCAGGAGGCATGCAAAAGGAACATCAGTCCCCAGGAGGAGCTCAGGGAAAAAGTGATCCTACATTGCACCTTCCTACTCCACATGCAAGGAGAGAACCCCTTCCTGTTATACTTTCCTTTCTCTACTGCTCAGGTTTCATATGCACATCATACCCAGTATGTCTTGGATTTAGTGCTAGAGATGAAAACAAACTCATTTCTGAGAGAAAGGCCAAAGGCTGGCCTCATTAGGAATGGCTGCAGTAGGATTTCAGTTAGATTTTAAAATCAGACCTTTACTACAATTTCATTTATTTTAATCACCCTCACTGCTTTCTCCCCCACCCTTAGAGTCTTCCTTTCTTTCAGGTGGTGGCACTGCTGCACCATTTGTGGTACTCAGTACAGATTCCTTTGCCAGATTTTAGAGTGTATCTTAACAAGTAATTAGAACAGTTTTCACTAGCTCATGCTGTCGGCTTTCCAGCTCCTGCATGATCCAAATGGCTCTCAGGGGATGTTACATTATGGTTGGTTTGTTATTGTTTGTTCCAGGCCAGTGCCACTAGACAAAAGCGTTATAAAACTGGTGAGTGGCATTAATCACAATTTCTTAGGTATCTATGTCTGAAATGTCCGTTTTCTCACTTTCCCATTTTTTTGCTTAGCTTTCATTTTGTTCTGAAAGAACAATAAGGATGTGACGTACAGAGTACTTCGCCATATAAAAGCTCAGCAATAGGCTGAAATATTTGTAAGGTTAAATAAAAAATGTCTGAGAGAAAAATAAACATTGCATTTCAGCAACTCCATCTCTTTGTTAGGAATGACTGATTAGTATCTGAGAGCTTCCTTGCAAACAGCCAAACTCCCACCAGCTTGGAGTATTTCAAGCTCCTAAATTCAACTGAAGTTAACTACTTACCCATTGTGTGTCTCCATATCTAGCTTGACTTCAGCATACAATGCAGAATGTCCCCTGCTGTGCATCCCCAAAACAAGCCCCTTTGAAAATAGTGTTTATTTCAATTCAGTTAATCCGTATCAATTCACTGAGATGTACCCCATCCCTGTGTTAAATTCAGTCATACCGGGGGAGGAAAATAAACAGAGTAAGTATAACTAATTTATTCCATTTCTGATCTTGTTGATTCCAGGCCCAGTGGGCTTTTAAACCTGCTAATTGAGGCAATAATAAGTAATAATAACTTTAGCCTGTCTGCCTCCCGGGTCTTTTCAGTACAATGAAGTGGCTCTTCAGTATTATAAAAAAGAAGCCCTCCAACTGAAAATCCACCAACACAACTGAAAGTCCTCTAAAAACATGAAAAAGAAAGAAGAAACAACCCCTTTCGCAGGATGGCTAAAGGCAACTGAACAGTTGTTAAATATGTTTTACAAAGAGGACTATGAGTCTGGTAGATTATTGACTGATCTAGCAATAATAACCACAAGCCTGCGTTTACATAGCGCTTTACATCTTCAAAGTGCTATGTAAATATTCACTAATTGATCTAGGCAGAAAAACAACTGTTTCCAGTGTAATATCAAGTATGTAGCCACAAGAGAACAAGTTATTAACTAAAGGAAGCAATTTATTTGAAAATCTATTATCATAAATTACACTGATCTTTTTTTCTCCTTTTTTAAATTATTCCCTCTGCAGTCTGATTAATGCCTGGATTAATTTGCTCATGATTTCTGGAAATTTAGTAAATGCAAACTTAATAGGAGGCTGATAGAAATGTCAGCGGTAATTGATGCTTTAATGGGCATGAAATCTGGAAAAGTACCCAATCGGAATAGATTCACAATGGCCTTTGTTAAAGCACTAGGGTAAAGGCTCACCATATTAGGCTCACTTCTTTAGACAAGTTTAGTAAATTGTGTACCATGAATATTCTCTGCTTCCTAAACTTAGGGGGAGAAAAGATCTGTCAAACCAATATAGCACTTCTCTCATTAACTCCACACATTGTATTATTACCTACTTCTTTTTTATCAACATTTTAAAATGACAGCATTTTCAGCTGAATGGTTGCATAGAAGATTTTTTTTTTTTGTAATGATAATAAGTAATTTGTATCATGCCAAAAGTATTACAGAAGTTGGGGACATTCTATTTATCTACTTTTTCCCTACTTTCCCTTCCCAAAAAGTTTCTTGGTTTGTCTGTTCTTTTAAACAAGACCTGATCTGATCTCTGAATCAGGAAAATCCTATTATTCCATTTCAGTCATGAATACAAAGGAAACATTTCATAATCTGTCCACAAGAATCTAATCCAGGTCTGTTTCTTAATGGAATACACGCACAATGATAACGCATATATTGTGTGTTATCAGGAGGCAAAAATACCTTCATCTGTGAATGCTGCTTGGTGTAAACGCTCTGTTTATCACTACAGTGTGTTTGAAAGTTGTTTTTTTTTTTTAGGAGAGATAAAGTTGGAAAAACGCCAGAGAATCTCGGTTTACCACAACGGACTATAACACTCCTCTCTGCAAAGTCCCTGCCATGTATTTAAAGTCAGCTCTCAAGTTCCTTTCCCTCTCTGTTAATACCATGAAGTTCTGGCTGCTGCACTCGCACTACCCATCCTCACATTAGCTCTTGTACTAGCCAATAAGTAAGAACCATTGTAATGCTGTCTGGCTTGTAAATGAGAAGAACAATAAGGAAAGTCTGAGCCTGACAGCCAGCAGTCCATGGTGATTACAGAGAAAAGGGACTGCATTTTTTACTCTCTTTTTGTTATTGTTATTAAGGTCAGTGTCATCCATCAAGATGCGGAGTTATTTCTGACACAGTTTCAAAGGTCAATTGGTCATGTGCAACGACAAAAGGCATTCATGGAATAATGTACCCAAAAACTGGGGAATGTGCCTTTTCACTTTCTATTGTCATGCCCATACTTATATTTCAGTGCCAGAAATCAACAAAGAGAGACATTTGAAAATACTAGTTAAGTAAACAACAAGAAGAAACCACAAGTAACTCATTGATGTATGGTTTGAAAACCATGGAAATTCTCCTTCTAAGCTACCGTTCCCTTTATTTCGAATATTCAGTCAGTTTTTAGCCAGGAGAAATATTTCGTTGGCCTCCCCGTGCTACAAAGTGGCAGACTTCTTAAAAAGGCTCCTGGTCGTACTGCAATGAAAGTTTAATAGCAAAACTCCAAGTATAACCTCTCATGCTACATTTCACTTGGCTGGCAGCATCTTTGGCTGGCACCACCACTACCATCTTTGTCCTTCCTTCTAAGAGTTTGCAGATGAATCTTTTCCTGAGTTTTAATTCAGGGGAAATCTTGGGTGAAGTCTGCAGAGGTTTCATCACCATACCTGCCACATTTCCACAGTAAGAACTGCTGAAATTGGTAATAAATGGGTGAAAACTGAACCCAACAACCAGCAGGACACTGAATGAGAAATTCCACTTTTACCCTCTACTGTGCAATGACTGCACAAATACAAAGCTGCAATACCTTTTGCCACCCTCATCCATCTCTCCTTGATAGGAGAGCAGGGATATCAGTACTTCCCATGTACTAGAGCCAGGCAGAGGAGAATTCTCTACCAGGCATGTGAAGCCTATACAAGAGGCCCCTAACTCCTATACTCCACTCCTTTGTGACAAAGAAACTCACTGGCTGTTAGTTTCTCAGTGAATAACTTTGGAAACAAGGACTTCTTCTCCTAATGAGTTACAAAGCTGAATTCTCTGGGAATATAAACAGT
Organism: Fulmarus glacialis; assembly: GCF_000690835.1. NCBI lineage: Eukaryota > Metazoa > Chordata > Aves > Procellariiformes > Procellariidae > Fulmarus > Fulmarus glacialis. The sequence goes on from NW_009190092.1 coordinate 19,938, forward strand.
GTAATTCAGAGCTACAATCTGTTTCTCTTTTGAACTGATCTATCTATGCCATATATTATATCGGCTTCTCAGCATACAGGCCCATACAGCACTTCTGATAAATAAAATAATAGTATCATTATCTTTCTGAATTTATAGACAGAAAAAAGCACGTAGCCAGGCTGCACGACGACTGCATTACCCACCTGTGGTGTGGATTGGTACCATCGGTATTTCCTGTGCAGTTTAGCTCATTTCATTTGATAACAGCTTATTTGCAGGCCACGGATATAATGTGAGTGCTCCTGGCACTATTATCACCGGCACTATTATCACTGGTCACTATTGATCACTTAATTGCAATGAAGTACCATAGAGTGGCATGGAAATTATATGGTAAATAATTACCAAGTAAACAGTTGCATTTGTTTCCTTTAATTTCACAGCTTTACAAAATTTGTCACATAGTAGTTCATAATTTAAGGTTAAACAAGTCCCATGAGTGGTAACAAAGTGTTTAGTATAAAACACTGCAGTGAATTTCTTCTCACTTCTAATGTTTGCAATATAAAAAACAGAAAGCATATATTGAAGGATGCATTATACCATTAAATTTGGAGTACAACAACCAAGAACAGAAATAAGTTAATACGGAAGGATTTACTTGGAAGTGGATCTAGGAGGCACAAGACAGTTGTAATCTCCCCATTCGTGCTAAAACTCATCATTCATAGCCACATTGTGTCTTTACCCAGCCCTGATTTACTAGACTAGAATAAATACAAAACTGATATTTTGGATCGATCATATTATTCACTTGGACACATTCGGTTTAATAGGAATCAGCGATATATGCATTAGGTCAGTTGTTAACATCCTGCTTAGTCCCACTTTAGAGTCAATGACATACTGACAGTCACATATATTGACAAAACAGCTCCCAAAAGTAAAAGTGTTCATTATTTAACTGCAGAGTCAAAGTAGTCATTAAAAAAATGAGATTCTGAAAAGCTGGAGACATTTCTGTTTTATTTTTGTCAAAGGCTCACTCCATTACCCATTAGGATGGGCAGGCCTTACTTTTTCAAACATTGCACATGTCAGCCTGCCTCCCCCAACAAAACACTAACCTCTCTTTTGAGGAAGAATCCATTTAAACGCCCAGAGTCACAAGAGGGTTATTCATCTGTATTCTCAGGGTTTGCCCTTCCTAGATAAAACCAGTACTGTAAACTCAGCAGGAGATTAAGACAAAGTTCTCAAAACCAATGGTTCAACTATTGTCCCTCGATAGTTCTCAAGTGTGGGCTCGAGATAAGGCTCTTCTCAGCAATAATTTCTTATTTCCTGCTTCTTCATGCTCCCACTGCCTTTTAGACAAACACACTGGGTTAATGCATTCAATACCCCAGTAACATACAGGTTTAATATACAATATTCAACAATTACTATAGAGCAGCTTCAAATTCTGTCATCTATTTTCAGAGCTGTGGTAGTGATCACATATTAGAGGTAAAAAATTTTAAAACACCGTTATAGGCTTTCCGGTTATTGTCTCAACTCCCCTGTTACATTGTGATTCCTGCTATGAAAAACATTTAAAATATTAGTTAAATGATTACTTAATTTTGCCTCTGCAAAGACAGAGATAACCTGCGCTAGTAAGACACATTGAGAAACTGAGGCGCACAATTTCTTTTTTTAACTCCCTATATTTTTCTCTCGTAGACAAAGCTCTTCAGTGAAAGGACTGTTTTTTCTAAAATGCCAGGGATCTGCAGGCACTAATAGGTCTTAATGGCCCTGACCCACCTCACCTGGGGCCCACTCCCCTGCCCCTAGGCCCGGGGGCTCCATTTAAGTCCAGGCTTTCAGTCCTTGCTGGACTATTTTGTAGGTATGCTTGCCTCCAGTCTTGCCTCCTGGCTGGACCTTGCACCTACACAGTAGGCAGCTTGGTGGCTGCAAGCATGCTTCAGATGTATGTTATAGATTAGATTGTCTCTAAGTCCTGTCTTTGGCTTCATCTCCTGGTTGAACTTTGGACCCATGTTGTAGCCTTGTCTCCAGTCCTGTCCCTGTCTCCTTTCATTCCTGACTGGGCTCCCTGGATGGACTCTGGACCTGGTTTATCGCTTGTCTTGGCTGGGGCTGTTGATGGACCCTGTTACCAGCTCCCAGCTCTGACACCACGGTCAGACCCTGTAGGACTATGCCAGGATCAGTGAGGGCACTGCCACCATGGGGGTCACCCTTGGCACCAGGCTCACCTTCCCTTAAGTGGTAGCAGGCCCTTGCTGTTCTCTGACATAAAACAATAATCTATAAATGTGCTCTAATAGCAGCAATAATTTAGTTTTCAATCTTGGAGAAAACTAAACCAGAAACATTCAGAACTTACTTGGTTTTCCCCTTTATACAACTGAAGGTGAAATCAATTGTTCTGAAGTCCTGCTCAATCCTCTCAACAAAGTGCCTTCTGTTACAAGTGATTAAGACAGATTAGCTCCCATAAATATAATTTCGTATGATGTGCTGTAATTATCATAAGCCATAAATTGAACTAATTTATTTCCAAAAAAAGAACACTAGTCAGTTACAGCCTTGAAGTTTCCATCCACTAATTGTTAAAACTCCTCCAGATGAAAATAAAAGAGCTGGAAAATTTCAAGCCCAAAAACTTTCATCAAATGTAGAAATTCACTGAAAATATCACTGTGAAAAACAATCAGGCATTCAGGATGAAATTCTGTAACATGTTGTATGCCTCCTGTTACATGGGGTCCTTCGCTTTCTTCTCTGGTCACACAAGTTGAGAATGGCTGGCAGTCATATCCAAAGTTTACTTATCTCAGAAAAATAACACTCATTTTAACTAAGGTACTCACATGAACACCTATAGGAGTTGACTCTATTGACATGTATGGAAAAGCACCTGTGTTATTAAGGGCAGAAGCGAACTTTCATGATTGGAAAAGGAGTTAATTTTACCTGCCTAAAATATGCCAACCATTACATGTCAGCACAATGCTTACAGAAGATGGAGTTGTGCACCAGGATTTGTTTCTTTTCTTCGAAACAGCATATTTATGCTGCACAGAGCACCCTGATGTATGAGGATTTGCATTGTCATATATAATTTGGAGGAGACAAATGAGAGTCAGGTGTCAAATTTTCAGTAAGCAATGTCGTATAGAACATAATTTTTATCATTTATTAGAAGAATGGTTACTTACAAATTAACTCAATATATCAGTATGTATAATCAATGTATATGTGTTGACATATAGATACGCTGGTTAGACATTTTTGTGAGCAAAAATGGTAGGCCTCTACCCGTCAGTGAAAATCTAAACTCCATTCATGCCAGTAGTCTACATCTGGCACCTAACTGTTCAACTCCAATGGGAGGAGGCTCTTCCCATAAAAGTCACATCCTGCCCCATTTCACACTGCTGTAAAGTTAGTCACCCCACTGATTTTAATGGTGTTATTTTTTCATTACGTGACCACCTGAGAGCAGAATTTGCTACTGTATGACCTCAGTGTATCACTCCGTATCGACAGAGCTACACTGACTGTTTGCCAAACATGAAATTGATTTTTAACATTGTTTTAAAGGCCTATAAGGTTGTACATAATTTCATAAGTTGTCTATTAAACTGACTTGCTGACTCTAAGCTACTAATATCATTCAATTCTGATCTATTGATCATACAAAAAATGCAGGCTAAAAGTGTGTGCAACACTTGCTATAAATTTCTATATACCAGACCCAAAATGCACTGCTGGTTAAGGTTATGAAAGCTAAACGAATATACTTGTTTCAGTCTAAAGATCTCTATTGCTGATAACTTTATCCTCATAGGCAAAAGACAATTTTGTATCACAGAAACACAGCTGTATTTTATTTTAT
>NW_009190093.1:0-213 GCF_000690835.1 Fulmarus glacialis
CGCTCGCGCCTTTGAGGGGGGCTAGGGGGGGATGACCCCGGTGTGAGCACTTACAGCAGGTCCCAGAGCTGTAGGATCTCCACGTCGTCCAGGGCACGAAGGGCACGGGCTGGTGGGGAAGGGCAGAGCAGCTTGCGCACGCCACGGGGGAGGCTTTCGGAGAGACCTGATGAGCACAGGCTGGCAAGAGCTCCGGAGGGAAACCGGCAGGGG
>NW_009190093.1:300-2184 GCF_000690835.1 Fulmarus glacialis
AGTGTGGGGCAAGCAGGTGGCAGGGCCCCTGGACACGCTGGCTGAAGGTCTGCTTCTGTGCCTCTGTGATGTTTCCATGGTGCTGGGCATCTGCTGGTCCCTCCAGCACACCTCTGCCTTGTGCAAGGAGCCCGGCAGGTCTCAGAGCTGCAGGGGACAGGTGTTGCTCCTCAAGGACACAGGCAGCAGGACCATGAGGCGCTCGGGTTGCGTGTCATGGCTGTGGAGCGATGCGCAGGAGCCTCACCTGGCTGAACTTCCCGTAGCCAGTCCGTGCCAGGCAGTGGCAGGGAAGCACTTGCCAGCAGAGATGATGCCTGTTGATCCTCCTGAGCCAGTCCTGCCGCAGAGACTGCTGTGAGTGGAAGCTGCTCTTACAGCACTCTCCTACACAAGTGGCTCACACCACCATTAAGCAGCATGGGGTTACAGACAGCGTGACCGCAGCTGCTTCACATTTCCTTCAGCAGTGAGGAAGCAAAGATCGTGGTTCCAGCCCAAGAAGCCATGGGAGATGCTCACACTGTCTCCAGTGGGCTCTGTGTTACAGCCTGAGAGACCTAGAAGACACGGTGGAAACCATCTCAGCATCAGGATCATTCCGATTTCTCTGGCACTTGGGGAAATCAGTTGCATCCAGGCAAATGTCAGCATGGCTACTGGGGAAGCAGAGCTGGAAAAGAACAAGGCAAGATGAACTGAGACGTATTGCCAGGAGCAGCAAGAGCAGAGCTGGTCCGAAAGGGGAGACGAGCTGTAAGTTGAGGGTGACCACTGCACAGGCTGGGGGTGAGACCTCGTCAGCAGGGCAGGGACAAGTCAGTGACAGGTCCCATCAACAGTGATCATCAGGCCAAGGCAAAGTGGCAAGTCAGGTCCCAGGTCAACGAGGGAAGTCCAATGAACAAGTCTGGTCTGACAGGGGTGGATGGAGCCTCAGACACCTTCATAGCACAAACCAGGACTGAGGATCTGGGCCAGCATTTAAATAGAGCCCCCAGGGCAGAGGGAGGGTGGGTGTGGGGGGTCTCAGGTGAGGCTGGTCAGGCCAATTAAGGGCAATTGGTGCACTCGGGACCCTGGCAGCCAAGTCCTCTGGCATGTCTAGAACAGAGGAAGGCCAGAGGCTCCATGGCCGATAGAGAAAAATACAGTACATCCTGAAGATGAGATTATTGAGAGGGGGCAATGCCATAAAGTAAATGCACGGTACGGCTGTGAGAAGGCAGGGCTGAGGCATCTCCCAGCTGGCAAAGATCAGCTCTTTCTTCCCAGGAGCTCCCTGAGGAGAGCAAGCCTTTCCTCCCGCTGCTGCTCACCTGCCTTGCAGCCCGGGCACTCCCACGGGCAGCAGGAGACCCTGTGGGCAGGGCGCTGTGGTGCTGCACACAGGCAGCGGGGATGGCTTTGGGGGGCTCCTAGTGCCACAGGGTGGGGTGGACGTGGGACGCGGAGCGGTGCCAAGAGCATGACACCCCCAGGAAGGCAGGGCAGAGGTGAGAGCCAGGGATGAGGAGCAAGCCTCACCTCTCCTTCACGGTTCCTTCCACAGCTGCCGGCCGACACTGTCTTTGCCCACCAGTAAGCAGCGGCTGGTGCCATGGATGAGGTGACGGAGCTGGAGATGGGGGGGAACTCCCTCCTCAAGGCAGTGTGGCTTGGCCGGCTCCGGCTGACGCGGCTGCTGCTGGAAGGGGGGGCTTACATCAACGAGAGCAATGAGAAAGGGGAGACCGCCCTGATGGTGGCCTGCATCACCAAGCATGTCGACCAGCAGAGCATTAACAAGGCCAAGATGGTGAAGTACCTGCTGGACAACAGAGCTGACCCCAACATCCAGGACAAGTCCGGGAAAACAGCCCTCATGCACGCTTGCATCCGCGG
>NW_009190094.1:0-1438 GCF_000690835.1 Fulmarus glacialis
AAGACCCCCGTTATCGTGTGCAACGCCTAACAGTTCAGATGAGGTTAACCTTTCTGGAGAGGAGGAAGGGAAATCTGAAACATAGACATGGATACTTTGCGGTTTCCTACCCGGGTGCCTCCGAGCCCACCTCCTACGGCTCGGCCTCACCATTTGGATGTCACTTCTTTTCTTTTTTTTTTTTTTGTTTTTTTTCTTTTCCTGGAGGCTGTTTCTGGCCAAACCACCAAGAGTTGAGCCCCTGCTTTGGTGTTACCTATAAAAACATCACCCCGGGCCTTGCACTCATGGAAAATCAAAACCTGGAAAGCTCTCTCTCCCCCTCTCCCTCTTTCTCTCCCGCTCTCTCTTTTTAAGATCTAAAGATGAGCCACCAAACAGTTGAGCATTGTCCATGTGATTTATGGCCCATAGCCTCCTTTTTAGGTTCAAGCAGAGTTCACAAGCAGTTGGTATTTCAGAAAAGAAATAAGGCTTTTAACAGCTTAACAGCAATATTCTTTCTTAAGATTCTGCGTATTCTTTTGGGAACTATATTTTACAAGGCACATAAAAGCCTACGCTTAAGGCGGTGTTGTGCTAACAAAAGTCCTCAGTCCAGACCGCTCCCGAAAATATAGATGATAGAAATGGAAAGGGAGCGACAGGGTTATTCTGCACACAAATACTTTCAAGACTCGTCAGGATGATCACAGCGCATTAAAACTCATCTGAATCGCCACCGTCCGTTTCCATAGACATTTTTTTACTAAAATTTTCCAGGTGAGGAAAACAGCTCTTTTCCCATCTCCATCAGCTTCGCAGATCACCCCAGGCTTTTGTTCAGGGAAGAAAAGGACGGCGGCGGTTTGTGTCAGGGATAAACCGCCGAGAGCGGCCGCGGCTCGCGGCTCGCTGAGGTTGTTCGGAGTTACACAGACGTATTTCCCGGTGAATTTTAGAGAACAGATCAGCGGTACTTGGCGGTACCGATTGCTGCGGGAGAAAGAGCAGTAGTCTGGTAGTATTGCTTAAGTATAGGCTGGAGAATGATAATTATCGGACACTGTGTAAAAATTTCTAGCTGCTCCTCTCTGGTATGTTAATAGGCTTAAACCCTGAAGAAAAACAATGAACTCTTGAGACACGTTGAGTTACAGACCTATATTGTCAGGTGAAGTAGTGCTAATTTACAAAATTCCTAAAAATGTCGGAGAAAACGCCTATCCGACAAGAAAAATAGGAACAGGGAATATTAGAAAGCCGCAACAAAATTGCAGACGAGTTTCTATCTTGCAACAAGCGCAGAGAAGTTTCGGGAGCAGCAAGGGGAAAGGTAACAGCACCCTGCCCCAAAACATCTGCCCTAAGGGGACCGTGCGTTTTCGGTCTGAGCAGCCTGATCGGGGGGCCAGGGTGGTCGGGGAGGGGAGCGCCGTAAGTTTGCGGGCTGGAAAAA
>NW_009190095.1:0-23744 GCF_000690835.1 Fulmarus glacialis
GGGAGCACTCAATCCCTTCATCCAGATCAACAACACACACCTTGATGTTCAATGAGTAAACGTCTCCAGAAGATGCTGAGGGCAGTGTTTCCGCAGTCCCCTCTTTCCATCAGCATCCCTGCTACAGTGCTTTGAATGACATTGCCATTGCAGGTAGCAATAAATACAACACACCAGTAATCAGCTTTGTTTATGATGGGAAACTACTTTCTTAGTACAGCTTTCAGCCTCTTCTGAGAAACCTCTACTTTTTGAAATAATAAGTATTTTTGTACATGAGGGCCAATGATGCAAGACAAACCTTGAAGTCAAAGGAATGTGTGCATGGAAACGGTGCAGAATCAAGTCTGAAATCAAGAACCAGCTTTCTGTTGTGAGGGCTGTAAAAACGCTAGGACCCTAAGAGAACATTTTCCAAGGGTGTTAAGCTGCAAAAGATAGAAATTTGTACTTAGTGAGATTTTTCAGAAGTTCCTCAAATTTTGCACCTTCTACGGTCTTCCTTAAAAACCTAACCCAAGTAACGTGATAATAGTTTAATTCTTTTTGCCCTGAAAGACATTTAGATGATTTAAAATGTGGTATTATGAAAGACAATATGGTCTGACTACAGTTAAATAAGAGTCTTCACCTATATCACACATATAATATGTATTACTTACACTGTTAAAACTAGGAGACTGCAATTTCAAAGAAGAATGATCAAAATGAAGCGTGCAGCTTAAAATATCTTCCCATTGCTAAAAAATGCATTTTACAGTATTAAATCAAAGCAAAGGAACCAGACTTTAGACGGTAATCTTTTGGAGTCAAGCTGTGGTTCCTTGGGTGTGTCTGGAAAGCATTCCACATATAGGCGGCATGGTCTTGGATGGAGTATCATGGGCCTGGATATGACATTAACAGCCAATCACAATCCCAAAATATTTAAGGACATCAAATCCATGTTTTTTCCAGTGCATTTTCTATCTTGCAGGCTTCCATCCAAATTATTAACAGTGTGGGTGAGGGACTATCGGCTTAGCTTGCCAGACCTGAGCGTCACCCTGAGAGGAGCTCCCAGTGAGGAGACGCTCGATGCTGCTGCTCCAGTGGAATGCAGGGAATAGCACTATGTTTACGGAGCCCCTGTGTGGGCTGTGAAAAAAGTAACTTCATTATTCACTTTAAAAACCTTGACAAATCAACCCCCAGAAAGTCTTTAGGCATTTTCTTGTTAAGATAGCCTTGAAAACAAGCTGAAAGAAACTAAAGGTAGCATATTATGTAGGATACTACTGGTTATAATGAATTATATGAGTTATTGGCACAAAACATGAGAGTTTCATTTAAAAATTACATTAAAAGTAATTCAGTAAATCATTAATAAGCTTTTTCTTACATAATATTGCATAATAGCAACAAAACCCAAAACAACAGTGATTATCTTCAAGGATTGCAAGTGGTAATAAACTGATTTTACACATTGCACAAGCTAAGAATATTTTTGATAGTAAGAGATGAAGGCATGACTTTGGTCTCCAAAATAATAGCAAGATGAGAGTGGAGGGCTCACAAAAGGAAGATTGTAAAGATGCTCAGCATGAATGCAGTGAGATTCTGCAGTGAAGAACTTTCTGGGAGCATGGATGGATGCTGATCATAGCTTTGCTTTAGGACATGTGAGTGTAACTGTCTATTCCCATCAGGAGGGTCAAGGGAGGAAATGTAAAGATTACATGACGATAGAACACTTGCCGAGGGTCCACACCAAAGAGGTCATCCAACAAGATGTAACTGAATCAGAGCAATAAAAGAAATAGAGGGTCAAATAATTTTGTTCTCTATTGCATAAGCATATTTAGTTCTTTCATTTTGTTTTAAGAAAGTAAAGTTAAGAGAAGTTGCCTGTTACAGAGTGATACTCTTCCATATGCAAAGGTGTCAGCTGTTTGGATTGTGTTTCTATGCACTGTTGACATAACGATTGGATATATAAGGTTGAAATTACAAAGTCCCACAGACCAAGTAACAGCTTTTACTGAACTTTGGAATAAAAGCAAAGTAGCTTTAAATGACTTGAAAGTTATAAAAAGAAAAAAGAAAAAAACATAGAAAGAAAGATGTGGAACAATAGCCTGTTAAAATAACCTAGTCTAATTTTTATAGCTACTCAAGTGCTCAAAACATAGCCAAATTTCCATGATGCTACTGACTTAATGCCTTTGAAGACTCATGCCAACAGACTTCTCATATCTGAACAAAGAAAACAAAAGCGGATCTTTTCTATGAGTTACATACAAATCCTAAGTTAACAGGATCCAGATAAAAAGGTAATAACAAGTGACAAGATTAATAAACTACATGAGCACACACACAGCATTTGCAGCAGGTTTCCATCAGCTTGAATCCTCAGGCTTGCCCTTCACTTTTAAGCTCCATGTAGTTGTATTAAACAGATGTCAGATGCAATTTTACTGCACTAGTGGAGCCAAGCATCCAAGCTATCCTTTGTGCTAAGCCTTTTTGAAAAGATGGTACTTTTTATTAGAACACATTTTGTCGTCCATACTTGTTGTTTTAGATGCAGGTCAACAGAATAGTCACTGGTTAAAAATGCTCTCTTCCACCCAACCAGGTGACAGCACGAGCCTTTTAAAACAAAGGTTCAGGGGTGGTGTGTGAGAAAATGTCTGGAAAAATACATCTAGAAAACCTAAAGCACGTGATGAGATGGGAATTCAACTACCATAACACAATTCCTCTGCCTGCCTCTGAAAAAGACCCTTAAAAAGACATGGAACAAATGTACTATCTGGCATTTGCTAACTTTGAGAAATTATTCCCAGTGAATTGCCATCTTTTCCAGGCAGTATAGCAAATACATAATCAGCACTGCAGATAGAAGGTCTAACAACTACCATTTCCTATGAAATCCCTCCTTCCAACCATGCACAAATAAGTGTGTGCTGCTGACCCAGCATCTCTCAGTTGCGTCCCCCAACTTCCCAGGAGAATCTCAAACAACCCCACATGAAACTTGCAAAATTATATGCCGTGGTATTCGCAAATCACCTTCTTCCCCATAAGCTATCTTTTACAGAGGAAAATAAAGATTTTAGACATATATTTAGAATTGTCTTTACTTTGCTACAGAAGTGAGAGAAAAAAGCATGTCAGTTGTTATCTATAGGACAGGTGTACTTTCTCTGTGACTTCAAAAAGACTTCTTCCTTTTCTCTTCTGCATGGATTAATATTCAATTATATTATCATATTTTAAAAAACACTCTGGCGTGATATAATGAGCATCCAGTCCCATTTACTGTCTTGCATTCTATGCATATATAGCATTTATAGCAATTTCAGTGATAAAGTATTTATTCCTTGTTTAGCATTCAAAACACAGTCACTACATTTCCTCCCCCTCCCCTACAAAAGACCCTACCTAAAATGGGGTAGGTAGATGGTCTTCTGGTGCCTGTGTATAAAATTTGATCTAGCAATCCTTTAAACCATGCACTGCTTAATATCAGTAATTATCCTACCCTCTTATTTAAAAGATGGCAGCTGCTTTGGTTCTGTGCAAGGCCAGAAATGTCCCAGGCTGAGCAGCTCTTGGCTATGCAATAGTTGCTGACATCCTCTACGACCTGGTTTGGTTCCACTCAACCTTATTCATTTACCTGTTCCTGTTCTGGCAGAAACTGATGCTCCCTCTTCCCACTCCAAGAACCTCAGTCCTCCAGAGCAGAAATCCCTTCCAGACCTACTGGGCAAGTAAGGATTTTGCCTCATTCTGAGATGCAAAATAGCTAAATGACAATAACGAACTATTTCCACATTATTCATAATGCCAAATCTACAGCAAATGAGAATTCTTTACATCCTTATTCAGCACAACAAAGTTTAAAATTTTCTCCGGAAAAAAAGAAAGATGGATCCTACAAAGAGGAGACTCCGTGATGAGTTGCAGACTTATTTGCATAGTGTGAGACTCATAACAGTTGTTGGATTAGGGAACCCTCCTGACTGACTTGTTTATTTAGCAATTTGACATCTCAGAAATTTGCAATATCTTATATATGGCTATTATATTACTGATGTAAACCATAATTTGGTGAGTTCTAAATATACTTCTTACAATAAAGTATAATACTTTCACCAAGGAATAGATTTTTGCTACAGAAAAAAGACTCTAATCAATAGGCATCCTGTTCTATGCATGCAAAAATGTAAGAATTGCCAATTATTCAGGTAACCTTCACTCTTCATTAGCAGTTGTTTGGATCTTTATTGCCACAAGTTAAACTATAGCCCAATTCAATTATTTTTAAGTCATATTTTAACTGCTTTTTTCTGTTTATGTTTGAAACATGAGGTGGAGGGTTCACCTTTAGGCAACTGTAACATGGACGTCTGCAGCTTGGTTAGCTGCCTATGGTCCCCTGAAGAAGAGGTACTTTTAGCATGAGATTTGTTTAGCAAGTTTTAGATGTTTAAATTAAGAATTAGGAAATGAAGTGTGTTGTGCATAACAGCAATGGCATATGCCAGCCAAAGTCCATCTGCCCTTTGTGTCTGAAAGCTCTCAGTAGTAGCTGTAGAGATAAGGGTAAGAGAATAGGGCTAGCATGCAGAATACTTCCTCAGCCTTCAGTGCAGGTCACAGACTTCCACCACCAGGCGTAGTATTTTTGTATTTAATATCCATTAACACATTTATCTTTAATAAATTTGCTTATTTTCTTCCCCCCCCTCTTCTTTTAAACCCTGTGCCAATGTAAAGCACTATAGAAAAGCTGCTCCAGCACTCTCTATTGACTGTAAAGACTCTTGACCATTCATATGCAGACATCTTTATTGCAAGTTATATGTCTGACTGTTGTTATTATTATTGATCATGATCTTTCACATTTGACACAGATTTAAAATATTCCATCTGGCCATTTTCTTAAATCATAAAATTTTTGGCAGGTGGTTCAAACATGACACAACAGAAGATATACCTTGGGGCAGAATTTTTTTTAATTATTCAGATTTCAATTTAGGGCTCTTTTGTGTATGTCAGTGAGAGACAGGTCAGATCCATAATTTAAAAATAAACCATTAAGATCTTGAATTATACCACTGAGATCAGAAGATACAGGCATGATCCAGACATCATGGTTAGATGGCAATAAATGCACAGTAAAAAAAATGATGGCACCTCAGTTATTATAAACGTGTCCCAGTTTGTTAGACATGCAAGAGTTCTGAGTTCATTCTTGCACTGAAGGACTCCCATGCGAGTGCCATGCTGATGGACTGGATATCCTAGGGTTTCTCAAATGGCACTAAATGCTTATATTTAGATAACTTCCACCCTTAAAGTAGATCTTTGGGTGAGCCAAATTGATCTTCAGGCTAACTGAGTATGTATGACCAGGTCTGCACTGTGAGCTTACCCACCTGGATGTAATTCTGTTGCTAGTGTCATGTAAGGTACTTCAAGGTACGTTCAGCCTCCAACTACTGCACCAGAAGGGTGAAAGTCTCCTAGAGATCATGAGTCATACCTATCAATGCCACACAGATGTTTAAGATACTCTAGGACATTTAAAAAATACAGATACCTATATTTTAGGCAACTGAATGAAGTGCTTAGTGTGTCTCCAGACAATTACATGCATGTTACTACAGTATTTGAGCTGAATCCCATCCTTCTGATAATGTCAGCATTTAAACTATCCCTCTGAAATTTGTACTGACTGATGTACGTACAACATTGAAAGAGAAAAGTGCATGCCTAAAGCTGCTTCTGATGGATTATAGACGTTTTTACTGCAAAAGCAAGTTATACTGTGATAAAATTTTTCTTATTAAGGTGATACAGGTAAGCACGCTGTTAAAAGTCAAATCAGAATTTTCAGAAGACTGAGAAAAAGACCACAAAAACTAATTCCCTATGGTAAAGTCACCCCTAGGCCCAGTATTAGTATCACTTATGTGAATACAGCAACAGAATTAAATCCACGGAAGTTGTTTTTATCCTTTGAGAAAAATCAGAATTAGGCCCTGAGAATTAAGCAGGAAAACCCAGAGGACTGTATTTCCTTTCCACAATAACCTAATCAAAGCCAAAGAGATTGTGATCCAACTTTTCTAAGACAATTTAAAAATTCTCTTAAAACTGTCATAGAAATGGATTTCCTCCTTCCTTCCAGAAAAAAAACTGCCAATGCCAAAGAAACATGACACACAAAAAATCTTTATATATTAGCTTTGGAACAGATTTCAAGAAAGGAGAACTTCCATCCAGAAGCTAAGTACTCAGGCAGAATGCAAAAAATAGTGTACGACAAAGCTATTTCATTATTGTGGCTGCAGCAGCAGATGTCGGAAACTTGTGTTAGAAACTGTGTGAGCACTGACTTCACCTGCCTGCTGCTTGCAGTGACATTTAACTGAATACGGCTACCTCTTTCAGCTTGTATTTGAGCTACTGTGCCATCACAAACTATATACTTTGGTTTATGATCTAAAAAAGCAGAAGGAGAAGAACGGTTTCATCTTTCAAGTAATTGGATTATGAACTGGCCAACCTAAACTTAGTATCTGTTTGAAATGAGTCCTTCACATCTTCTTGGGTTAAACCCTCCATGAAACTCCGTAAAACAGGGAGAATCCTTCCCAGTCCCAGGGGCTTAATATGAAGTTGTACTGGTGAACGGCATTCACACACTGATGATGACAGGCGTCTCTACAAATAGAGCCAGAGAAGTTCCTCGTGTTGCAAGGAACTTTAAAAATGGGAAGGTTAGTCTGACAGAATCGCAGGGCTGGGTGTGGTACAGCTCGACCTGAGGTGAACAAACACATTTTGAAAAACACTACTCATCTATCATCATCTCCATAACAGAAAAGCATGTACTTTGTTTCTCCCTTTGGAAAAATGTTAAAAAAGGCTTCTCACTGCTGGAAACATTTCGAGTAACTGGTTGTAGCTATAGTAGATGCTCCATAAGGGTCAGATCCATCCTTGAATACGCCCAAGGAAAGATGAATTTCCCTATGTCTGAAATAAACCCAGTCAAGATTACTCAATGCATGTGCATAAAACGAAGATGCAGGATCACTCACTCCATAGCCCAGTCGAAAATGATCATGCAACAGCTATATAAAACGTTTTTCTATGATCTATGATCTATGACCATCCTGTCAATACAAATCCTGGATTTTGTTAAAGAAATATAAGACTGTTTGAAAATTAACTTTTTAGAAAGAAATGAATACGCAGTTGTTCCTTTGCAGCATCACGTGCTGACGCAGCTGATAAATTTAGAAATAAACCAAAGTTTTTCTGAGGTTTTTCACCCTAAACCTGAGGTTTTGACTCCTCCTTTAATGTTAATTATCCCCAAAGCAATTTCAAAACATTAATATATGCCTTATAATGCAAAAGCACACATGAGGTCAAGTCACTTTTGTGTGAAGCAAGATCTATAAGGTCTAATTTAAACAGCAGGTTGGCACCACTGTCTTTTATGTTGCCTAGGTGTTTTGATTACAGAAGTTAACTGCATTATATAATTGACATCAAATCCTCTCTGAAACGTCACTGTTCTTCATATATTTTAAACCTTTGTTTATTTTCACAAATATGTAAATATAGAAAACAAAGCCTTGTTAAAACGGAGAACTTAAAAATTACTGCCCCAGATACATCACACTTGGTTAATGACAGAGAAGTTTCCACGTTGCTTGATTATTATTACAGAATTTTTCCTGCATCTATCATAAAACTTTTCCTGCTGTACCTGACTAAAAAGCTTCCATTTCTCTTTTAACACCAGCTAGTATTACTATTACAATGCTACTTCATGTAAATATTATGAGATCAAATTTTCTGGACGACTCCATTTTGCAGACAATTTAACAGGTACTTCCTCTGCAACACGACGGCCAAAAATAAACAGATTCAAACAAAAAAATGTGAATGCAACACTATTTTTGATGCCAGGAGGGCAAACACTAGCCTGGAAGAGGAGGAGCAAGGGGAGAGCCAGAGCAGGAAGGAAGGTCTCCATCTTGCAGCACTCTCTCCTCATGCGCTGTACATTTCTGAGCATGACTAGATTTGCCTTGATATTGTCACAGTGAAAAGCCAGAGGAAACCACCTGCTTCTCAATGTGAGGAAGGATGGGATATGATGTATCCCACCAGGGAGTATCTCATCAAGGAATTTCATACAAGTCTAGCTACTGGGATGTGCTTTCAAAATTTCTTCTTCGAGCTTCTGAACATAAGCTTTCCATTCAAATACTGTAAGAGAATAATTGAATCAGCTACACATAAAATATGCCATGAAAAATATTTTGTTGAACTTTTCTGGGGGCAGAATAATGGACTAGATGACTCTCAGTGACCCTCTTGACCATATTTTCTATGATATAATACCATATATGATATATGCCATATATCATTACACAAGCACATAGCTGGGTAAAATAATAAGGTAACTGCTGTATTCTTCTTAAAATGTTTCTAGAACCAAAGACACGTCCAGGCATAAACTCTTACAAGAACTTTTTCAAAAGTTCTTACAAATTTTAAGGAATCCAAACTAACATTTTACTTCCATATTAGGTGCATGTAAATCCTTTATAAGCAGGTCTAGAATTTATAGATAACTGGTAGCTTCAAGAGCTCAGACTCCTGAGGCTCTTTTTGCAGTAATTTCTGGGATTTTTGGATGGAAGTAGCCATTCAGGTTGCACACAGGTGTTGTGGTCTGTCATTCAGTTACAACAGACTTGATGCTCTGGAAATACTGGGTGGATCTCCTGTGTCCCCAGCGCTGGATTCGAGAAATCAAACATGTGCCAAATGTATCTGACTTGCTGTATGCAAGCAGAATAGATGTGCAGCTTCTGAGAAGGTGTGCATCGTAAGAAACCCTGGACAGAAAGGTGAAACCCCATGCAGTGCATCAGGACTTCAAACATGAGCTTGATGTCCATTCAGTTCTGTGTTGTGTTCCTTCATTAGTTTCTTCATCAGAATATTGCTTTTTTTCCCTTTGCTGCTCCTATTTGCATATTCTTTTCTACACAGAATGCAAATACTGAGTTCAACTTAAATTCTTCAAAAAACCCTGACATTTAAAAACATTCAAAATTAGACAGATTGAGTTCTTAAAATCCCACATTGCATAAAAAATGTTTAGAAGAAGGCAAGCAAATTAGGAAGAGACAAGCTCAAGCATCCCTAAGTGCAAATATAATCAAAATGATTTTGCAAAAGTAAGAGGTGAATAAGAACAGATTTCCTAGAAACTTCCATAATCTCGTTTGTCACAGCAAAAGTACATGGTAATCTCAGTGGGATTCTGGCCAGAGATTTTTGACACATTACAATAGCAAGAAGGCTTGCTTTTTCAGATATTTAGCATTTTCCTAGCACAGCTAGTAGAAGTTCACAGCATACTGAAGCAGCTATAAAGTTCTCACTCACATGGCATGAGTCCCAAGGCTCAGAAGCTTTTGGATTTCTTTTTTGGTTTAGATTCCTTTGGTCAGTGTGGTGTTATTTTTAAACTAACAGTCTAAACACCTTGAAAGAAAAACACTTATTCACTAGCTCAAATATTTCTCAAAAATTTTAAAGAAGCTCCTGTTTAAGTAAGCAAGCAAGTTTATCTGACAACAGCACTCACATCCATCTCCATCATGCTGTATGTATGCACAAATAAGATTAGTAGCAGAGCTGAGATCCATTCAGAAAATGTCCCAACAAACTCATCACAGCATTGTAATTAATAACCATGTTATATGTATCAGGTGATCATTAAGCATATTTCAACAAGATAATTTTAAATTAGTCAGTCAATACAAGCGTTAGTCAGTAAGATTTATCACCTTTCACACTTATATTTCAAAACTTCTCCTTTAAAAAGTTCCCTGAAAATGAAAGATGAACTGTTGCCTGTATACATACTGACTAATGGTTTTTATACACATTGAAAACACATGGTACTCTTTACCATGGTTTGGATTTTCATAAACTGATAATTTTCTCAGTATAATAAAATAACCCTATTTTTTCAAGCCACCTTTATGTTCCAGCGAAGGAGAAGTCTATTCTTATATTACTGAAGAGAAAACAGGGTCTAATCTTCTTTTGTGGAAGCTAGGAAAGAATTCTGAGGTAACTAAAAAATCCTTTTTGCAGGTTAAAAACTGGTGTCATATGTAGACAGGTACAAAATAGGTGTTGTAGATATTGGTTGCCTATCTATCTTTTTTCTTTTCCCCCCAAATTCTTCATAGCTGATGATATAGGGTCCAGCTATTTATTACTTTCTCCTTTTAAATTAAGTACATTTCTCTTAAATTTCTTAATTGGTAAAAACTAAGATTATGAAAATGGTAAATTGTGATCAAACGAGTGCTAAGGATGAAGCTTTGTTTCCTTCAGAACTTACTGACAGAATAAAAAACCACACCCAAAGACACAAAGAAGCCAGGGGACGGGAATAGACAGGACAGACTGTAGAGCCCATACTGATTCCAAGAGGAACGTTTTGAGGAAGTTTTCCACGAGGTGTTGAGCTCTACCGTAAGTATTTTAGCTTAATGTGGTATGTCAGGAAGACTCAAGGTTGGATTACCTTTAATGGCCCCCCTAAATGAAAACTGAAATGAAATCAATGATCAGCATTTTCTCCCTGTCTTGAAAGCATCAAGATTTCTGCAGGAGGTTTCATAACATTTCCAGGATGTGGCCGGTGCAGAACCAAACTGCTGATATTTACCACACATGAGAATGGCCAAAAACCAAACATGGAGCAGAGACAGCCAAAATATATCTCCACTATCATTATTTTAGAGACTCTAAGTTTTGTTGCAACAGAAATGATACTAGTAGTTGGATCATGAGAGTAAAAAATGCCATAAAACAAAAGCTGGAGGGACAGACTAAAGCTATTGAATGAAGTGAATGTATTTGATGACTACAAGAAAGACACTGAGGTGCTGGAGCGTGTCCAGAGAAGGGCAACGAAGCTGGTGAAGGGTCTAGAGAACAAGTCTTATGAGGAGCGGCTGAGGGAACTGGGGCTGTTTAGCCTGGAGAAGAGGAGGCTGAGGGGAGACCTCATCGCGCTCTACAACTACCTGAAAGGAGGTTGTAGCGAGGTGGGGGTTGGTCTCTTCTCCCAAGTAACAAGCGATAGGCCGAGAGGAAATGGCCTCAAGTTGCGCCAAGGGAGGTTTAGACTGGACATTAGGAAAAACTTCTTCACTGAAAGAGTGGTCAGGCCTTGGAACAGGCTGCCCAGGGAAGTGGTGGAGTCACCATCCCTGGAAGTATTTAAAAGACGTGTAGATGAGGCGCTTAGGGACATGGTTTAGTGGGCATGGTGGTGTTGGGTTAACGGTTGGACTTGATGATCTTAGAGGTCTTTTCCAACCTTAAAGATCCTATGATTCTTTGATTCTATGATGATATCAGCTTTTAAATAACTTAAGTCTGAAGTATGCGGAACTAGAATACTCTTCTAACTTTAAATATTCTCAGGGGAAAACAATAAAGAGAAAGTTTCCATACCATGTTAAGCATTGCCTGTTTAAAGCCCCTTAGTTTCGCAATTTACTGAGAAATACAAGGTCTTTCTTTCTGAAGGATTTCTCTGTGGGTGTACAGTGCACTTTATATGCATGAAGAAGAGGACACAAGTGCTTATGGTCACAGGTTTTCCTTTCTACGTGTGCCTGAGGGCCAGTGCAAGCCCATGCATGGGTACAGTTATTGCTGCAGAGAAGAGTTCGGTTCTGTGCATTTTGCTCCAGTACGGATTCAGCAACATTTCTGCTGCCAAGGCCACCTTTCCGATCTCCCGCCAAGACCCATAGTCACTTGCTTTTGGCAGCCTCTCAGTGACAGTATCATTATTGTCAGCTTTAGAAACACAGTAGTCAGATCACTCATATCAAGTTCTTGAACTAAACACTTCACTAATAACTCTCAAGTTAAATGACTCCAAAAATTTACAGCTGCAATAACATCCTGGAAACCTTCACCAGTGCGTGTGTATATGTTACCTCTTTTTTTTTTCAGTTTGTGTTTGGAATAGGCATGGAGCCATGCTGGCAGACCACAAACAGCAGCAAAGGAAACAAATGTCAATCCCAACAAGTAGCTGGGATGTCCCTGACACTCACCCCCATTCAAAGGCTGATGCAGGAGAATGAAGCAGGTCTTTTACCACAACAAACAATATATGTGTCTCAAAGAGGGATTTTCCATTCCCCTGTTCTCATTCCCTGATGTCTCTCATCATAGAAGAGCCTGATTAATGATCTGTTTCATAGATGTGCTTCAGAATCTGCCTTATCCTACCACAAGATGGATGTATTATTAACCCTAATGCAGAGACAGGCTGAGACTCATTGCAGGAGTCCAGGGGTGTCAGTGAAGGTTAAGTGACAATGGGAATCCACGAGCTGAGTATAGTGGAAACACCCCGCAGAAGTTTTGTTTCCATAAGGTCTCTCTTTTACCTCAGAAACTGGTTCCACTATTCTCCAGCCTTGTTTATGCTGTGGAAGTTTATATAAGGTTTCATTGGTCCCAGCCTTTTGTAAGAGCTTAAAGGTTCAACTCCCAGATGTATAGATTCATAGCCACAGGCAGGCACAACGTTATCAGAAGGCCTAAAAAACCTTTTAACTCTGTAATAAGCTTCAGTGCCCCTCTCCCCAGCAGCGATGCTGGCACTGCTGTTTCCAGCAGGGCATCACAGCTTCTCCCTGACCCCTCAGGAGAAGCACAGTCCGCAGACGGTGCCAGCTCTGCTCCGCACCAGGGGATGGGGGGAGGTCAGCGAGGGATGGGGAGGGAAGGAGGGAAGGACAGGGGTGGCTCAGCTGAGGCTGCAGCGCAGGACCTGGGTCTGGGGCCACCTGCCCTTTTGGGGTCAGGGCTCTGGCAGCACCCAGTCCCAGCCACGATGCCACGGCTGCCAGTGTGTGGCACGGTGGCACGGGGGTGAGCCCCCCCACCTGCGGTCACTCCCGTGCTCGTGACACTTCAGCTGCCTCGCCAGTGTTGGCCAGGCATACCATGTTGACCACAAAGAAGTGCTGGACTTAAATGCTATGCAGAAGAGCGAACTCAAAATAAAAATACCTCAGAGAAAAGCCTGGCTAAGTCTGACACTGGATGATCCATGCCCGGCGGGGCATGATGGAGGGGCAGTACGCTCCCTCGCACCCTGATCTGGTGCAGAAGGTTGGATGCATTGCCCAGAGACTTGCGCAGACTGGGCTCTATTTCTCTACTGGTTCAAACCTGAAAGCGAGTCCAATTGCTGGTATGGATCCATCCTGGGAGACAGGATGGAGAACGAAAGCCTGCCCCATGGGGGCCCGAGGAGCCTAACGAATGGGTGTTTTAATATATGAGAGGTCCTCTGAGAGCTTTCAGCATGTGGAGAAGGTTAAGGAGAAAGGAAATAGGCTTCTGCAATAGGGAGAGAAGCCCTTAAGAAAAAAGCAGTCTTCAGGGATATAATTCTCTGAACCGGTATTAGCAGGACTAAGTGGTTCATACGAACTTTTCAGCCCCAAGCCACTGTTTCAGAGATATTAATTGTTTTTCTTGACCTCCTAGCAATCTGTAATTACAGTGCTGGCAATTGCATTAACCTTCTACTAACACAATCTTACTAAAATTATTCAAAAGGCTCTATAAACGTGAGCTTGCTGTAGCATATTTATTTTCTATAATTTATCCTATAAATTTATTGTTTACTGCAGTCAAGAATGAGAGCGACAGGCTGTATACTGCCAAAATCAAGGGAAGATGCTTAAGCTATACTTATGCTTAAGCAGTATTTTTAAACACAGGAGCCACCAACAAAAATGCCAGAGAAGTAATGTAATCTCCATACTCGAACAGTGCAAAAATCTTTAAAGAAAATACACAAAGCTTAACATTTCTTGTAAAAAATGGGACTCTGTTTCTTTCCATTTTGTTTGATTTGACCAAAGACTGAAGTATACAACAGATTCTGGTTTGCTCATGCATTGCAGCTACAAGGAAACCCTCCTGCCAAAATCTACATAAGAAGAAATACATATGGCAGGGAAAGGCTGTGTTGGAAATGCAGTATTTTTGCTGGTTTTTTAATGGCTTCAGTGAGTACCCAACAAACAGGGATCATTTATGAGCATTTCCAATCTGCAAATGCCTAGATACATGAACATATACAGAGAGTTATTTACTTTACACGGCACTCCTGGTGGGTATTGGACACAAGTCTTTAAAGGTGAGGAAACAAAAATGCAGAAAAATTAAGTGACATGTCTAAGGGTATATATATAGAGAGAGACTATACCAACAACTGACTTCAAATATCCAGCCTTTGAGTTCCCATTGCCAGACTAGCCCATGTTTTTCACTCCTTCCCTTACAGCAAGGGATACAGTGCCAGAATGCTGCCAGAAGTGTGACGGAGCTTGACCCAAAGGAATAAACAAAAGTGGACCATGAGTTCAACAGTCACTTGGATAAGGCACACGTAACCATGTAACTCTACTGAAAAATAAATAAGCCTGAAGAGACGGGCTTAGAAAGCAAGGGATGCAAGCAACATACAAGAAGAACAAGCGCTAGAAATGTGCCACATAGAAATTTACTCAAAGCTCCTGCAAACAAATATCCTGTCCGCCTCAAACACAGAAAATGTGAGCACATACTGTGCGACCATCAGGTGGTCTCAGCCCGTCCTGCTGGATGCGCTACATCAGCACATCCTCGCATCGCATCCCTCCGAACAGGCACGCCACGCTGTGCGGCAGTCTAGACAACAAAGGTCACAGGGGATGGGGAAGGCGCTTCGTTGCTGTCGTCATTAAACCTCAAAGGAACATAATGAAATATTCATTAGGCTTTTGGAAGAAAACGCAGGTATAGTGCCGGATTTTAGTGACGCAAAATAAAGAAAGGAAGGGGCAATTAGCCTTCACTCATAAAACTCCTGACCAGGTCTGTGCAACATTTCCTCCTAAAAGGTCTCCTTCTCTTTGTGTGCTTTTTTTTTTAGATGATATATTAGTGACAAAGAATCTAGATAGCAGCTGAGTGAATACAGGTTTGCCCTTTTTTGCCATTTCTTTCTCAAATGAAAACAATGAATATGTACATGTGCATCTAGAAGTTATTATTGCCTTTATTATTACTACTAGTACTACTTGTTATTACTACTAATACTACTTATTACTACTACTATTGCTACTACTTTTAATCTAATTCAGCTTTGTTTTCACTGACATTGCTTCTCTCGAAGTTTAGTATTCTGATTTTGTTTTGTCTGGGGAAAGGGGAAATGGGTGCAGTACTGATAGTGGTTAATGCATCTACCAGTGCTGTTGCACACTCATCATGTTTCCTGTGACACCAGTCAGGGGTTTGTGCCATTTTTCAGCCTGAAAAATGTGCTGCCTGGTAGATCTCACCACATAAGCCACAACTGTCACCTTCTCTCAGCTCCGTCCCTGAAAGCAAAGCAATCCTGGCGTAAGATCACAAACTGCACTTAAGCAAAATACATTCTTTGTGCTTCCATTTTCCATGGTTCTGGCCAAGAAAAGGGTTTTGTGAACCCCTCTTCCCTGCTCTGATTTAATTTTGGTACTCTATTTTTCCTTGTTCCTGCAGCGTTACTACTTTAACTCTATTTTCTTACTGCTTTGCCCAACCTCACTCTGGATCATATCTTTCTTCAGTTTTATGTTTGCTGCGCCCTAAATGCCCCTATTAGTTTTCCTACAATAATCATTGTATGTATTGATTATACGTACTCATCATCTATAAATTTTTTACATATTCCTTCTTTGTAGTTACAGTGATTTACCATTATGTATTACCCAGAAGCTTTTAGTAACCTTTCTATTTGTATTCTCTTACAACTTTATGTAAATTCTCCTGCTTGTCCAGTTTTTAATTTGCACTAAAATTGAGGAAAAGAGTAGTTTGCTTCTGTTTTCTTGAGTCACGAATATCCCGCTTCTAGTACAGTTCCAAGACCCAAGGTTAAAGATACAAAAAGCGAAGGAAGAGCTGGAAATGTGCTTCTAAGAGCACATTACCACACCTTTAATTGAAGGGATGGATTATTTATTTCAACTTGTAAAATAAACCTCAGTGATATGAAAGACTGAGTTCATTTATGTCTATGCTAGCTATGACTGTATTTTTAAAGTCATCCTCACCATCTTACATATATTCAGTGGTGATAAGGAAACCCTTTCCTCACCCTTTCAACATCTGCATTATTCTACAGTAGCCCAACCTTGTATCATATCCACAAGCACTTCACATTCCCGGAAAATGTTTTTAATCTCAAAAGGTCCAAGTGCTTGGATTCCCTCTTTAATGGCAGGGAGGACATATTTGCCTATGTTAAGTTAAACTATCTGCACATCAATAAATCTCACTGTGTGGTTCAAGCAATTTTTGAAGAATACGAGATCCTGATTTCCTTAATCTTCATGTATCAAAAATACTTCAGGAAGCAAGGCTTTTATCATGGCAACAGCATTTTCTGATTGAAAGACAGGGACAACCTAAATTCTGCCTTCAGTGTAACATCAAGGTGACTTCACTGGCTTTCTGCTTAGTATATACAGTTTGGCTTTCAATTTTTGATTAGTCAATTTATTTTTGTTACTGAGCAAAAAGCTCATATCAGTGTCCAAAGTGATGATGAGATTCTGAGAATGGTAATGCTGCGGTGGAATAATGGTACAAAAAAGAAGAACTAGCGCCAGTTTTCCATCAGCTTTACAACCACTGTAAAAGTCGAAGTCAAACGCTGAGAACTGTTACAATTCTTTAAATAGCTTAAGCCAAAAACTTTTAAGAATAGCTATCCAAAAATAGCATCGTAGTAAATTTTGTATAGAGGAGGGCTTTAACAGACTTTCTATTCACTCTTAACTACAGAAGAACATGTGTTATAATTGTCCTCTAACTCTTGAAAAGGAAAAGGCAAAAGTCTAAGCTACCAGCCACCAAAGGCGCAAATGGTATTTTTAGAGGCACATAATAAAACTAAAGGAATGAAAGCAGCACTGGAAAGCAAGTATGCGTAACTGAGTGATATTTTAGTATTTTCTGTCATAAGCAATTTAGACAAGGTTAATTTCTGGGTACGCTGCATATAAGGAACGTATACAACATTAAGCACCATCTGTCGCGTGTGGTGGAAACCACAAGCAGAACGGCAGGCAGTATCTGGGGAAGGGATCAGGTTCCTTTAGGGAAGGCTTCAGCAAACTCTTAAACAATAACGTCAGGCACCGCTCTAAGACGTCCTTCCCATTCGAGGATCTTAACACGCATTACCGACACTTATGACATCTCTCAGCCACTAAGGGAAGCAGGTAATCCTGCTATTCCCTCTATTAACAGATTGCAAAAATGAACCACAGAATGGTTTTTACACTTCTTAAGAGCTTAAGAAAAGGTGTGATATGAACAGGCAGAAAACAGGTCAATTCCCCATCTTGTAGCTAATTTCCTTCTGGATAATACTGTCATAATGACTTCAGTAGCACTAGTAGTTTTTGAAGCCAAATTGCCAAACTTGAACAGAAAGCAGCCATGCTTCATCTGCCGATGTGTATTCTTTGCTCAAACTGTCCATTTTAGAGCAGGCATTTCAGTAACCGAACAACTGCCCAGCTGCTGTCATGCGGTACCTGGAGGTCTACAACACACCAGCACTGAAACTTCTCTTTGAAACGTCTGAAATATGAAATACCCTCCTAATACTTGACATTCTTGTAAAACCATGGAAGTTCTTGAATTTCTTTACTGAACTGTCCCCCCCCCCCCTTGCAAATTCTCCAAGTGCTCTACCTTGTAAGCGATCCCATCAGCATATATGATGGGTATAAATCTATTATCAATGAATTGTAAATTGGGTAAAGTATTAATGTTTTTACAGCAAGTCCCATTGCTAGCAAGGAGTTTTTGAAGCTGCTAAAGCAGGTTCAATACAGAAACATTATGTTTCTTTTCCACAAGCAGTCCCGTGCTCTACGAGACCACATCCTCAGAGGCACGCTTATACATTATACATCAAAAGGCTAATCAAGCCGCTAATCTCACGCTGTGCTCCTCGCTTCCTGTTGAAAGCTAAACTAAACAGCAGTGTGTGCTCAGCTGCAGCCTGTTTGGCGGTGTCTTAGACACTTCTCCAGCTTGAAGACCAAATATTTAAGTGAACAACTGAAAGTTGCTGTATAATTAAAAGATAATTAATTTTGAGTTCTTTGTACAAGCCTCCCTCTAAGCTGAGAGCTGATGCTAAGCACAGTGACAGAGATCACACCGTACCTAACCAAATATGATACGATAACCTTTATCTCAATCAGGTGCTGCACTGTTGTCAGTGAAGAGTGAGGCACATGGTCATTAGCAGACTAGTGGGTAAACTGATTACCAGCTTTTAAGGCTGATTTTCTCCATTACTTTTTGGAAGAACAGTACTCTCTCAAATGGGAGGAGGTTATTCACACATCATTTATGGATGCTTGTGTAGTAAAGAGAGAAAGAGAGATTCTCTGAGCTCCCTAAGAAAGCTTATTTTTCTCTTTTCTGTCTGTATGGAGCCGAGAGACCAGACTTTGAAGTTCAGGTATCCAAGTTAGATGCCTAAGGTAAGCAAGTGTGACAACAGCCAACAAATGGGCTTATACAAAATCTTAGAACACAAACCAATCCAAATTTGCTGCCCATCAATCATGATTATAGGAGGCAATTCTGGTGTCCCTTAACCCATTCTGCCAGCATAGCAAAATATCAGGGTGAAAAAGTGGTATTGCCCAGGGTTTCTCAAACAATAAGTAATGTTTGGAAAGAAATAAAACATTTGCCTGATCTGTGAATACACTCCAAACCTGTCAGGAGCCCAAAGTTTTAAAAACTAAATAGAAAAAATCCATATTAGTTCACATAAATAGATTTACTTGCATTTCTGGACTTTTAGTGTCTGCTACTCTTGTTAGGGAGGCCAACAGCAAAATATTTATTGATTTTGGTGAGACACTTTTGTGTCACACATTTAGAGCTTATGTAGAAAGATACAACCAGGAAAGTCAAGCTACATGTAGCTAGAAGAGCACGTCACATTACGCCTTGTTATTCAAAATTAAAGGGACCTTAGTGGGGGCTTTTCAGGCAAAGTGATTTAATGTGTTCTGAATTCATTCTTTCATTTAAATTGACTTAACTTTCCTCAACATCCTTGTGTACACAAAACCATAGAGAAGATGCCTCTTTGAATTTACCAAAAATAAAAGTCTGCAATCAATTAACTCATCTTTCATCTTGTCATCACTTAGACAATGTAGTTGAATAGGTCTCTGCAGTGCCTCATTTCTCTGTCCCTTGAGATTTGCCTGCACCAGTATGGTTAGGAAAGTTAAGCTGAATTAACTAAACATACGAAATAAAAATGCATCAGTAAAAATGTATTAATCCCTAAGGTGTAGTCCCTCATTCACAAACAAAGCTGTCTTAATTCCTCACTGCTTTAACTCTCAAAAGGAGCATCTAAACAAGGCTGTTGTGCACTTAAACTAATTCACTTTCACTTAATACCTTTACTTAACACCCTCCTGTGACAAAGCAAGGCCAGCAAAATCCTTAGCATAAACACTTACAGGAACAAAAACATCTTTATTGCTGGTAGAGTTTATTTCACTTTGGGAGCAGACTGTTCTCAGAGCAGAACTTTTCTTTTGCCAGGGGAAGTCTCATCTCCACTCCGATGGGTTGATGGTAAATGCTATTAAAAAAACCCACCACCTTCCCAATACCAGACAACCATATTTAAGATTCTTCAAGATAGTTGTGGCTGTTCATGAGAACTTCTAAAATAATGTAGGTATATTATTTTCCTGCTTCACTCAATAACATATGAAAAACCATTTCTAAATTTAATCTTTTAAACAGTAAGTTCTTCTGGTTTTGCAATTTATTTTATTTTTATAAATACTTTCAAACAATTTGCTAGTTATTAAATGTTATTGCATTCTAGTGCTCATCACAGTGTTAGACAATGCCTCTACTCAACACTTTTATGTAACAATTCAAACATTTCTCTTTCTCATACGTAGTTACTTACAGCTTCCTGCAGTAGCTTAGTCTATCATTTAGCTTTTCAGGACAACCAAGCTATGCTGGTTATAGAACTTGGCACTTCAGGTAAAATTATAGCCCTTTGCTACAGTATTTATATTTCTCTCTACAGTGTTGCCAGAGCATTTGCTCTAGCCATCACTGTAAAACACCAGTAAAAACTCAGTCTTTTTTTGCTGATTTTTATCACAAACATTTTCACTGAATTATGCAGGATGCAGAAAGCCAGAAGCAGAACTGGAAAAAGAAGAGAAAGTAAAACTAATAGCTGCAATGGCACAGCCCCAGAGCAGAGGGGGAAAGAAGCAGGGGTGGAGTAGGCAGAGCTGGAGGCAAACAGGATGGAGGAGGTGGAAGGATGCTCTGTCCAGCTCGTGCCCGGCCGCAGGGCAACCGCTGCCAAGGCATCTTTTGGAAAGTCTGGCTTCCCTATTCTGGCAGCGGTTGCTTTTCTGAACATCTTTGTTTTGCTGTTCATTTTGCATCCCACAGTGTCATCTGCCTCCCTGCCTCTTGCTGTGCCCCAGCCAGCTGTCCCATCCTCCCTCGCACGCTCATTGCTCACTACGGCAGGAGTCACAGACTGTGCAAGAGTCCCTGAGCTGCAATTGCCACATGCTTTCTACGGTCTACCCTAGCAATCATCTCCTGATTGCTTGCCATCTCTTTCCCCCTCTTCTCATTTACAAACACAAATACATTCACAGTAGTGCATCCACTGGCCTTATTCTGTCTAAAACTCACTGCTCATTCAGTGTGTAACCATTACGACCAATGGGAATTAACAAAAAGTTTGCTTAAAAGAGATGTGATGGCCCTGAGAGCACCAATAGCCAGGACTATCTCTGCCCAACCCCTCTGGGGCTCCCACCACCCTGCTCACAGCCTAGGACCCCATTTCAGCCCCCTGAGGCCACTAGTTCCTTTCCCAGTGATGCCGCAGCAGGGCCAGCCTCCAGCTCCATCCCCATCCCTGTAGGTAGCTGGTCTATTGGGTGGATCCCCCTCCGTGTACGGTGCAGCTCATGTAGGGTCTTCAGCCCTACCTCTGGCTCCAGCTTCTTTAGCTTCCTTTGGCAGACCCTGGCACCAGACCATCACCTGGTGCTGTCGATGGCCCCATCACTACCAGCCTGGTGCTCAGCCCCGGGGGGATGCACCGCGCAGGGAGGGCATGTCCTTGTGCAGTCAGCCCTTGCTGCTCCCTGACAGGACGCAGTTTATTTTACAATAATTTCTTACTAAAATGCAACTTTCTACTCGTAAATTGGAAGCATCCAAAACTTCCTTGGCCTTCTTGGCCTATTTAGGGTTTCTCTCTAGCCTTGCTATCTTTGTAAGAAAGAGTTATATCTTAAAGATATGTGCACACCTCTTCTGTGTTCCATTCGTTCCCATTCTGAGCCCCCACCCCCCCAAGAAAGGCAAATACTTTGGTGCTTAAAGGTAGAAGATATGAAATCACAAAAATATCTGGGAAGGAAGAGAAAGTAAGGAAGAGTGCTACAACCAAGGTATTTTAGTTTTTGCATTTCAGACTGAAGGGTTAGAGCTATTTCCCTTTTTCTCCCAGCATCTCTCCCAGCATCCCGGTGCACTAACCTTCTGCTTGAATAACTGATGGGGAGATGGAGACCCCTCTCAGGCAGGACTGACCTCTCCTGAAGACAATCTAAGGAGCTGCCCAGAAGGAAAGAGCTAGAGATGAGGTACTTCTCCCAGGCCCCGATCCTGCTCCTGGAGGGCAGTGTGCTTAGCTGGGGGCACGGCAGCACCATGCATCTGTCCTGGTGTCCAGGCAGGTCCTAGCTTAAAGACTGAATGGCCATACACGAGTTTTTGAAATTGTGAGGCCAGACTTCGAAGGGACTTACTCTGCTGAGGTTGTTTCTTGGTCAGAAGTAAGATGACAATGTAATTTGGGGTGCCGAATTTAACTCTTACAGAAAACTGTTCTCCAAACATTTGCTTTGGTTTAATTTACATTCAAAGGCTAGAAACGTGTCTATCTTAACATCAACAGAGGCTCTGTAGAGTGTGCAGCTGGAGGTTAATCTAATATAGAAGCTGCTCTGGAGAGCGGATAAAAATGAGCCGAACACCCAGCTGGCCAGGGAACACATCCGTATTCAGCAGAAGACGGGATTCTTTACACAGGAGCTCACCTAAGTGTATGAACAACCGGTAAGATCATGCCTTGCCTTTGAATTGGTTCAAGTACTCTTACTGTTAGCAAACATGTTTCACATATGTGCATGTTTCAGCCCCCAGAACAGGGAGAGTAATGGATGAAATATCCCTCCAGAATAATAAAACAAAACCCAGGAGAACTCTGACTGTAGAGAGATGCGATATAAATGAAGCATATAACATAAGCAAAAACAAATATAAGTAAGATAAATCAATATATTAATCCACAAGCTAAGCCAGAGGTTTATAATGATTTTAATACACAGTTTTGTTGCTTTTGAATGTATTGCACCGATGGCCGGTTCAGTTTCCCAGACACCGTTATATTTGGCTCTGCAGTTTATTTTGAAAGAACTTGAAACCTCAGCCTATTTTAAAATTAAGTTCATCCGTGACTTTCTTGCAAAGGGTTGCAAAGAGTGTCTTCTGACGCCTACTGCTTGCCTCTGTACTGCGGCCAAGTATGAAAACGAGCCTTTGAGCCACCTACATTCCCCTCTCAATGCTGTGCTTGATTCAAAACCAAAATTCCTATATATTCCTTGCATGATGTGGACATGGTGGTGGCCTTTGAAAACATTTAACTGGGTTGCAGTGGGAACAGAGGCTATAAAATTACGTTTCATGAAAATTACTTTAACAGGACAGAACAGTGTGGTATATTCATGTTCAAGAATATTGCATGAATGAATCAGAAAGTATTGTCAAACAAAGTGGGAGGATCAGCCTCCTGCAAAGTGGAAGTGCTTCTTCAAGAAGAGATTTTGTGTTGTACAAAATTATGGAAGGGTTAAAAGTATTATAGCTGCTCCTCTCTTGCTATTTATATATAATGAAGCTACTAGAAGTATTACTTGGCACAAATTTATTAACAAATTCCTTGAAGAGATACTGGAATGTTTACTGGTCTGGAGGGACTTACGTTTTTCCAGTTTGCTATTCCCTTTAAATTGTTTTATTTTCCATTAGCTATAAAATCTTTATGTTTTCACAGTGCTTAAAACAGTAAGGAATATTTTTTCAAAAGAGGTAGCTGAAAATAAGCAGCACTGAATACTTGATTTGCTTACCTTGTCCTTCCCCTTTTCTTTCCTAATCAGTCAAAACCTAATTTTCATGACACTATATACTATTATGAATTTGCTTTCAAGCAAAATTATTTTCATTGACATTGCACACTTTTCTTTTTCTTCTTTTTCTGCACTTTCACAATCATATTCCTTCTTCATTTCTTTGGGTGACAAACTCCCAAACCAACTGAGAAAACCTGAAAAGTACTGAAACACTGTGATTCCTCCCGTACCTGAAATCTTGCACTGCCCTATTTTCTCAATAGTACTGTACAGAGACATTACATAAACTGTTCTGAGGCACTCTGCGCT